>NC_142313.1:17975577-18278295 GCF_054855325.1 Carica papaya | reverse complement strand
ATATGAGGAAGGACCCCTATTTATAGAAAATAGGGGTCGTTAGATTTACGCCAAGTGGCAAAATTTGATGAAGAGAAAGTGCAGAAATGAGAAGATGCTTGATTTGACATGGCACAAAAAATAGAGGAGAAGCTTCCTCCACCGGCGACAGCACACCCTAAGTAGCGGCACGTAGCCCAAGGTGGGTGGCGGCACACTGCCCGAGGTGACAGTATGCCTAACCTGCCTAGCACCGGGATCCCTTGGCGCGCGCAGGCCTGCTGTGCGAACAGCGCGTGCATAGTGTGCGATGCCAACCTGTCCATGCGCAGTGTGACAGGCGCAGACGGGCTTGTGCGCGACAAGATGCCCGCACAGGTCTGACCCCATACCTCACGCAAATGGGATATGTGCACTGTGTGCATGTCCTGCTCCTATTGCGCACAATGCCCGCGCAGGCAATCCCTCTCCTGCGGGTGTTTCCCTACGGGATTTTTTCCCCTTTTTTCGTTTTCTTCTAAAAATTATTTATTTTTTAAAAATAATAAACCAAAACAAAATTAGATAAAATTAAATAAAATAAAATATTAAAATCGGTATAATTTATGAATTATGATATAAAGTTGCGAAATAAAATTAAATGAGTTCAATATGATCTTAAGGCCCGAATAAATAGAGTTTTCCAAATATATTTTATCACGACGGTAAGCAAGGTGTTACAGTTATAGTATTAGTACGCAAATAAATTCTATTTATATCTCTTTGCCTCATTATTCTATTAATAAATTAGCTGCCATTAAAATATTATAATACAATTAGATGAAGTTAGAAATATTATAAACTAGCATTTATGAGAAATTCTTAAGTTGATACCTTGAGAAGGGAACATATTCACAAGTTGGGTGGCTAAGCATTTGCACCCTCCCTATCATTAACTCATTTAATTTATAATATTTATTACTTGTTGTGAATCTTGAATACTTTTGTATTGCGTTTATCTCATATTAGCCTAGAAAATTGTAAAAATTTCAAAAACCTAATCCATCTCATGGGTTGTGCAACATCCCCAAATATCTAGGGGTAAAAAGGAGCCAACTACAAAGTAATTATGAATGCAAAAATAATTTTGATATGGAAGCGAAAATTAGAAACCCCTTACAAGCTATCTAAGATTTTAAAAAAACTACATCAAGGGCCATCATTTGGCATTCTTAAGTATTAAATACAAAGGTGGAATCCTTACATAATTTTTACATCAGAGTATGGAATAACTATTGCACTCAAATTATGTTTTAAAGAAACACCATGGATATATGAGTGGATCTAATCAAGCTTGGAACACAACGCGGAAACAAATCCTTAACTTTTACCATATCTAGGAGGCACGAATTAGGGGTGAGTTCCATGTAAACTCTGTAAAGAAAATAGTATTTAGACTACACAATTAAGTTTTAAAAGTAAATAAATTAAACATTTCTTTATATATCTCTTACCTAGGAGATCCGTCGCGGAATGAAGACATTTATTTATTTAGAAAATTCTTTGTCTTTATTAAGAAAATCTTATGAAACAGACATGCACCAAGTTAAGAGAACCATTTTTTGACATTTAAGAAGATGTTATGTCACATTAAGCATACCCAAACATATCAAATAACCAATGAAAATCAACAAATAGCAATAAAAAACATGCCTAGTAAATAGAAGAACCATCATATAAATCAACATAGAGATAACACTAATTATCTTAATTGCACATATATTTTATTAGTCTTTTATCAACCTCCACATGAAGCCGTTAAAATATATATCGATTGAGGGCAAAAAGGATCCCAGCTACCACTGTGAAACCCTGATCCATTCCCATGCCATTATCATTTCCTTATCTAAATTATGACCATTATCGTACTTCGTCACTGTGGTCCTAAATGTACCTAATGCGCATCCTCTCTCATTAGATGGACCATTGATCATCATAGGGAGTGGTTCACCAATATTTATTTAGAGGAGGGAGAAACAAAAACTTCTCAAAGATAACAGCCAAACTAATTTTTCCATTCTTTACACTTATTTATTTCATGCTCACAAAAAATTCCATTTTCTTTTCACATGCATACTACATGTTTTTTAAATGAAACCATTTCTGAATCCAATAGGGATTCCATAACTTATCTGGCCCGTAGGCCCCTCTTTCATATATTCAGCCCAAAGGCCCATTTCATGTACCTAGCCCAAAGGCTCATTTACCTGTGGTCGGCTTGAGGGCTCTTTTACCTGAACTTGACCTTCGGATCACCCTCTTAAGTCAAGGTCAATTAGAATAACCCTCTTCGCCATTACCAACGGTAAAACGAAGGGTCAAACTGCATGTGATCTACCAAATCATCATACATTCATGCAACATGCTCAATATTTCATGTTTAAACAATGGACAATCACCATAGAGATTTTATGCACCAATCATCATGTTTAATAAAACCATGTTTCACATGTACTCAAACAAACATCAACCCTTAAAGAAATTCATGCATCATTGTCATATGGTATAACTACTATGAATCATGCTTCACAAAATTATCTTTAAGCAACACAAACACTTGAGTTCATACATTAAAATCATAGATATCCAAATCGTCGTCATAACACATTTATCATTAATCAACATAAAAAATTAACCATCAAACAAGCATAGAAATTCAGTTCAAAAAATCTCTAATTTCACTAAATTAGTTTATTAAAAAGATCACTTAAAAGTGTGAATACAAATACTAAAGAATTCCCTTACCATAACTGAAGCCAATTAAGTCTTTAGAGAAGGGAAAAGGACTTTTGGAGACTCGAAAAATTTGTAAGTTTCCAATTTTTTCTTCTTCTTCTAGCCTCTTTTCCTCTTCAAATTCTCTCTTTTTCTCTCTATGTTTTTCTCTCAAGGAAGTTGAGAATGAAAGTAAAAAATAAAGGGCCAAGAGAAGTGAAAAAATGGAAGGGAAGAGGGAGTGTAAAAGGAAGTGGAAAGAGGGGCCTTTAAATAGACAAAAGAGGCGGTTTAGATGTGCGAAAAGTGGGGAAAATCCATGAAGCCAAGTGGGAATATGGGTGGAAGGTGGGGCCCACTTGGCATGGCCAAGCATGGCCGATGGGACAAGGCAACAGCCGTCCCGTTGATGGCCAGCTGTCAGGACAACTAAGCGCTGTGTGCGCAGGTGACCTTGCCATGTACTGTGCGCGTGCAGGCTACCTGCCACATGCAGACGTAGCCATGTTGTGCATTGTGCACAACCATGCTGCGAATTGTGCGCGTTTGTGGGCTCGCCCACGCGAGCTAATCGTGTGCCGAGCCGCGGGTTATGGTTTCCGGGGTTTTTTTTTCTGCTTTGCCAATTTTTTGCCGATTTTCTGTTTTTCCTGAAAATATTATTAATTTGAAAATAATTTAAAAAATAATAATAATAAAAATAAATAAAAATCATTTAAATTATCGGAAAGAAAAATATAAGTAAAATTAAGTACTAACAGTATTTTAAATGACCATGAGCCCCAAAATTATGGAGTTCGACGCACGTTAAATGCAAAGTTTTTTAAGTTGTTAGAGGTTGCCTTAGATACTGTTAGCCAATAGGTTAGAATTAGTTGAAATTAGACTGTGATTTTTGGTTTGGAGGATTTTTGTTTTAGACTAGATTGGTTTATGCTAGATTTTGGAATGAAAAAGATAACCTTGGCTTTTACTTGGGTTGTTTCGGCTTAGGTCAAATTTTAAAAAGAAGGGGTTTTTACTTGAGGATTGGATTTTTGTTATTCGGCTAAAAATTTAAGAATGCTTTGGAAGGAAGATGGGTTTATTGCCAAGGAAAATATAATAATAATAATAATAATTAAATTTCACTTTGATAAGATTTTTGCTTTAAGATTTTTTCGTTTCTTCTTAGTAATTCATTACCTCATGGTTCATATATGAGTTAAATACATTAACTATGTTAAGAACATATTATTGCTAAGCCACTCCAAAATCATATATGTGACCACCAACGCACCAAAAATACAGGAAGGGAACTAATTAAAAATTAATATATTAATTAAAAATAATTTAATTTAAATAAAAAATAAAAGGTAACAAAAAATGCAAGGTCAGGATTTGGCCTATTTGCTTTATGTATGTTAAATTATGTTTTTAATTAATATAATTTATGTTTTCAATTAATACTAACTAATTTTCAATAATTTTAGTTATCTCTTCATGCATTCTCGATAAGCAAGTAGCCACCTGTGAGGTTAGAGAATAGTCATAAAGTAATTTTTTTTAACTATTAACGAAGTTAATGTATTTTACTAGCATGTTAGACATAAGGTGGTGAGTTATAAAAAAAACACACAAAATCTTAAAGTTAAAAATGTCAAATAGAAAGAAATTGGATATTTGTGGTAGTAATAATAATAATAATAATAATAATAATAATAATATGGCATAAAATTTATATAAAAACAATAAAATTATTGAAATAAAATTAGAGAATTACATTATGAACTCGTCTTGATCTTGATGAGTTCTAATTTCTCCCTCCGTGATCTTATTGAGTTCAAATTTCACAAAACTTGAACCATTGACATTCATAATTAAAACTAAATCATTGTTCTTTTATTAATGAATAATCATTACGATCAATCATTATAATGTTTTAAATAAAATGAGTAGTATAATATCCCAATAAATCTCATAAAGTTGGTTCGTTGAACATTTTATAATTACTAATAAGATAAGAGTCAATATTATTCCTATCAATTTACCCCATAAATAATATGCTTATAAATGTACTCATGTAACGTCCCCACTTCTCTTATGGGAAGGAAACGCTACCACACACATAAATTTCACCTAATACTCATCAATATGATAAAACTTAACATTTATTACATCCCTTGTATATGTAAATTATAATTGGATATCAATATATGAGGCAATGCACATAATGCTTCTATTACTAGAATTTAGTAGGTGTGCTAATGAAATTAAACCATCTTGACTTTAGATCTATGCAATTATTCAGACTTCGCTTACTGATCATTCCCTAATGGACTGATACTTCTTGGTAGTTTTCATGATTTGAAAAATTAAAATGGTAAAAATTTGAGTGAGCACACACTTTACTCAATGAGAGTGTAATATGTTATCATTCATAGAACAACATATCAATATCAATAGAAAATAGAAATTTCTGATGGGGCATCACATTGTAAGAAATTAATTATAAAAACTGTTGAAAGATTTCTTAAACAACACAAACATTCACCCTGATTTGATAAGATTTTATTGAAGAAATTGAAAAACAACCATAACCATCAATCTTTTCATTATTCATTCCAAATATCTCTTTCCTTATTACAAATACTAATATCATAAATCCAAATTCCATATACCCTTTCACATGATTAGATTTTCTTTCACATTTGGGAATAGAACATTTGGCGTGACATAAATAATGAATAAATAGGAGCTAATGTCATTCCAATTGCCATTATAAAAGTAATTAGTATTTTAGCCATTAAGAAATATTTCTAACTGGTAATTATTCCAAAAAATATTAATCTTAAAAGAATTAAACTTCCACAATCACTGCAAATACTGCTGATATTATTTAATAATATAAATTATTGTTGTGACAAAAAAATTGTTTTTGGTTCGAATCATTAGTGGAAATAATCAAATGATTCTATTGTGCATTCAAAAATGAAACGTTTCACAATTATAGAACCGTATTTATTGGCTATATTACTTTTCTAATCACAAATATTCCAAACCAAACTCATACAATATTCTTCAAAGTCACAAACATCATTACATAATACTAATAAAAAATCACAACCATAATTACATATGCACAGTTATCACTTTTTAAAATATTTTTCTTTTTATGTCTTTTAATATTTCATTGCGTGATGCCATTTTTACTGCAATCACTAAGGGCCGAAGGATTCCCTCTACATGTGGATACTCAAACGTTACCATATCCACTAACAAACATAGACTATCCCTATACGTCGTTCGATATGAGTGCCACAATCATTAGCCATCCCCATAACCCGTCTGGTATGAGTGCCACTACCATCGATCATCCTCATACCCCATATGATATAAGCATTTGTAACACCTCAAAACCTTTGCACTAGAATGTGGTGTTAAAACTCTAATATTTTGGGTCTTATGACTATTTAATTTCTATCGGTATTTAGATTTATCTATATTTTGCTTTAAACTAATTTTTATTATGTTAAATTATCCTTATTTTATTTTATTTCAAATTAATTTTGTTTAAAAAATATTTTCAGGAGAAAAGAATGAGAGAATATTAGAAGAAAATTGAAAAACAAGAAATAGGGGAAAAATCCCCCAGACCCATAGGAAAACAGCTTGCGTACTTGCGGTCCGCATACCCGTGCGTTTATGTGCATGCACGCGAGGGCACTATGCGCGCAGTTCGCGCATGGTCACGTCACGCAGGCTTTGCGCATGTCAACGCCTGCCTGCGGGTGGCACTGTGAGCGCACACCTACACATTGTGCTCGCTAGCATACATGCAAGTGCCTGTCTTGCGAGCTATTAGCACGCAGACACCCATGCCATGCGGGCTTGTCCCGTCCGACGGTAGCCTTCTTCCACCTATCCGCCACGTGTCCCCCGTGGATAGTTGCCATGTGGCGAACATCCAGAACACCTCTCAGTCCTATTTAAAGAGCTCTTTGCTCTCCATTTTTCCCCCACTTTTATTTCTTCTCCTTTCTTCCACTTTTTAGAGAATTTAGAGAGAGAAAGAAAAGTTTAAAGAGAGAAAAAAGAAAAAAAAGTTTAGATAGAGAAAAAAAGCAAGGAAGAAGAAAAAAGAAGTATGAGTTCCCAACTTTGTTCAAGGATCACTAAAAGCCCTTTTCTTCACCTTCCAAAAAGACAAGTCAAACTAGGGTTTCAGTAAGGGATGCTTTTGGTATTTTCTCTTACATTTCTAAGTGAATTTTTCTAGATAAGTTATATTGAAACACTAAATAATTTTGATGCATAAAATCTATTGATTGCTCGTTAATTTAATTGAACATGAAAATATGAGATGTTATGCATGATGGGTACAAAACATGATGGTCTAAAATACATACAGGTTTAGTCCTTTGCCTTACCTTTGGTAATGTTGAAGAGGGTCATTCTAGTGGGCCTTTGCTCAAGAGGATGGCCAGATAGTCAAGTCTGGGTAGAATGGGGCTTATAATTATCTGAGCCTTCCCATCAGGTTCTAAACGTGTGACCGTTATGAATGAAATATAATAAGAAAAAGAAAAGAATGAAAATCTATTTGACTATTATCTCTGAGGGTTTCTATCTCTTTTTACTCTCTGTCTAAAAATGTTGGTAAATCGCTCCCTATGAATGAGATTGACATTCCCTCTAATGAGAGTGGATTCACAATGCGATGTGTAGGGCCATAGTGGTAAAGTACAGCCATATTCATTAGATTATACCCCAATATGGAAGTTGAAATAGAATTAATTGTCATTCGCAGTTGTAGTTGGGGATCCCCTATGTCGTTAGTAGATATTTGTTGGAACGGTTTTGTGCAGAGGTCAGTAAAAGACGTAAATAAACAGACTAGGATAGTTGTTGATAGTTTATGGTGATTCTGTATGATGATTCTTCTATAACATGATCATGCTATGCTCTTAGTTGGTTTAACTAGTTTCAATTCTAATGTCTAATTTGACTATCGTTATTCTCTGCTTTTACTCTAATTGAATCCACAATCTTAAAAGGAATGCAAAAATAAAGACTACAAACAATAAAAAAGGAAGAAAAAAACGCTACGGACTTATCGATAAGTTGATCTCCACTCCTTGGTTCAACAAGGTTTCTGAAGACTCCTGTTTCCCAAAGAACTTGAAGAAGCTAATTTAACAAAAATACTAGAAGAAGAAAAGCTTAAACTTTCAAGAATTCTCTCAAATTGATTGTAATTAGTGTGTCTACAACCTATGGGCAAAGACCTATTTATAGCATTTTCTCGAGTAACCTAAATGAGTATAAACTCTTGGGATAATTTAATAAAATAATACTCTGGATAAATTTCTATCTAAATCTAGGATAATTACATAATAAAATAATAGTAAAATACCCTAATACTTATCCCATGTGAATTCTATATAAAACACATGTGGAAATTAATTTAGGCATAAGGGATTTTAAATTTAAAACATGGGTAATGTAAAAAGTGGGTCCCAAATCCTTTTAAATACTAATAATAATAATAAAAAAACTAATTAATTAATTGAAATGGGGAAGAGGTGGCTGGGTTTAGGCTACCCAGATGGGCCGAGTTGGTTGATCCATGCAGTTTGCACAAAATAGGCCCACGGGCTGGGCCATAGCCTGCGCACGGGGCTGGATCCTAGCTTGTCCTCGTGAGGCGCTCGTGTTTGGGCCCTTGGGCCTATCTGTGCGCAATTGCTTTGCATGCAGGCCCAGCAGGTTACGAGTATAGACGCTGTCATGCGCTCGTGTGTGCGGTCTGTACGGGCACACGTGGGCGTGCGCAAGCCAGGGGCATGTGGGGTAGGCCGCATGCTTGTGCTCGTGTGAGTCGCCTCGTTCATGCATGGACCTTCGTGTCCATGTGCAAAGAATTTACTTCCCTCTAGTTTTCCTGCGTGTTATAAATTCATTTTGATTGGTTCATCACGAGACATTGGAACACCAGTGGACATGGGGGCCAAGTGTTCTGTATGTGCATTGCAACACATGTGTACTCTACAAGTACCCATACCTAGATTACATTTGGACTTTCTTCTTGAATCAAGATTTTCTGGCCAAGCCGTTTTTTAGCAGTAAGGCCTGTTACTCGTTGGGTTTCTGACACCTTCTGGTGTCATTTTTTTTCTAGGTCGAGATATTTGTTTGTTGGATTTGACCTCACTTTGACCCTAGAGTATTGTCACCTTGCAATTGATTTTTCTCGTTTCCCAGAAGCTCATCGATACTAACCCACTTCTTGCCTTCCATTGGTTTAGGCTTGTCTTCAGCAGGTATCGCGTCAAAAGGACTCTTCTAAACATTTAAAATAAACTCATCATGTGACAAACTTCTAGATAAGTTATTTATTTGAGAGATGACATTTTAATTTAAAAATTAATAACCTGTAAACCTTATTTGTGTAGTTTAAATACTATTTTCCTTATTGAGTTATATGGAACTTACCCCAATCAATGCGCTCCTTCAGATGATAGAAGTAATGATTTGCTCGACGAGTTAACCCTTGAAGCTTGTTTGGATCCTTTCATGGATCCTTAGGATGATTATGAGTGTTATATTTTATCCGCACTCTGATAAAACCTTTTGTAATGATTGAAGTGACTCTTATAATTTTATATATTTATATTTTTTTAACTAACTTCTTGGCCTTAGTTGTAAACATTAAACCTTTGTTTTGTTGTAAAGGATTCTATTTTTTAATGCATAAATATTTTATTACTTGCACTCATATCTGTTTATGTTACTAGGCTCCTTTTTACCCCACCAGGTATCTGGGATGTTATAACATTACTAAACCATTTCCCAACCCCGTCTTGATGTGATCCTTGACACGAAAGAATAAAAAATCTTGAACGGCCGAGAGAAGCACGCCTGCGAGCAAGGAATTGCTCGTGCTCGCAAGCTCACCCAAAAGGGATGTGCAAGCGAAGGTGTTCATGTGTATGAGGACAACATGGGAAGTTATCTATGCACACACAGAGTGCGCATGCATGAAAACTGCACTAATAAGAAAGCCCGTGCCCTATAGGGATTCCCAATCCCGTGAGAACTTGGAGTCTTATTTATCTTTGAATTTTAACAACTTTAACTCCATTATGGGTTGGATTTTTGGTCCAAGTCCCAATGTCCCACCAGCTCAACATCAAAATCAATCCAAAAAACAACAAAAAAGTTAGCCCAAAGTTCAAGAAAGTAAGATTCAAAGTTCTTTAAGTTCCCTTTGTAGCCTTCATGTTCATTGGAGTGGCCGAGCATTGGTGGCATCTCAAAAAAGAAACCATGCCTACTCAACAACTTGGGAGTAGTTTATAGATTTTTCTAGAAGAGTTTCTTCACAATATATGTTCAGAAGAGGAAAGAAGAAGAATTTTAGGACCTGCGATAAGAAAGCATGACAGTGAGATAGTACGTAGCCAAGTTCATTTAGTTGTCCCAGTTTGCCTAAAAATCCATAGTTACAGAAAAAACAAGAAGGCCTGGAAGTTTTTTAATGGTTTAAGAGCTGATAGTTTTGATCGAGTGGCCATGATGAGGCCTAACACATATGTTGAAGCCCTAGAAAATGCCCAATTAGTCAAGGAACTTATTGCTGTTTGTTACCAGCACATTCATAATACTAGGGCACAACACCAACAGAAGAAGAAGCAGATTGACCAGGGTCGTTCTAACAAGACACCCAAAACAGCTCCTACTATAGTTGCTGCCCCACCTCCACCTCTAGGTAATCCTTCTCAGCCTTCTAAAGCATGTCAACACTATGGTCGAAACCATGGTAATCGTCCCTGTTACAAGTTGAACAATGTCTACTACAAGTACGGGAGTACACAATACTTTGCAAAGGACTGTCCTCAAAAGCCTAGAGATGCTACTAGACCTGTTGCTAGATGAAGGGTCTTCCACCTCGACAAGCTTGGTACTGTGGTGACACCGGCTATCATTCAGGGTACACTTTCTATCTGTAACTCTGCAGCTCATGCTTTAATTGATATTGGTGCCATCCATTCATTTGTATCTTGTGATTTTGCCAAGGATTTAGTATTAAGCTTGAACCTTTAGGATAAATGTTAGTCATAGAGACACTGTGCTTTGAGAAGCTCATGTAGTGTATAAGGTCTGAAAGGTGAAAGTTTCGGGCAGAGAGTTGACCATAAACCTTACACCCCTCAATTTTTTAGTTTTGATGTGATTTTGTGTATGGATTGGCTGGAGGCCTACCATGCCATTATTGATTGTTATGATAAAACTATAACCCTTCATCCTCTTGAGAAGAAACATCCTACAAAGGTAAATGGGAAATTTTGTTTTGTACAAACACATGCTTTTTATATAAAATTTTAAATGTTTTAAAATTAATTATGTTTGAAATTTTTTAGATAGAATGCATGATGAAATTTAAAATAAAACTATTTATCTTTTTCTAACCTCTTTAATGCTTAGGTAAATGGACTTTGAGAACTCTATATAAATAATCCTAGTTGTCTATAACTTCTCAGATATTTTTTCTGAGAAGCTTCCATGTTTGCCACTCAGGCAGGAGATCGAGTTCTCCATTGACCTAGTTACAGGCACACAACCCATTTTCAAGGCCATTTATCGGATGGGACAAGCTGAGCTTCGAGAGTTCAATCATTAGATTATAGCACTGCAAGAAAGAAGTTTATCAAACTGAGTAATTCTCTATGAGATCCCCTGGTCTTATTTGCCAAGAAGAAGGACGGAACCCTTCAGTTGTGCATTGACTATAGGGAGCTCAATCAGGTGACAGTCAAGGACAAGTATCCCTTGCCTCCCATCAACAATCTATTTGACCAGTTATAGGGTGCATTAGTCTTTTCTAAGATTGATCTCAGGTCGGGTTGTCACCATTTGAGGGTTAGAGCTAAAGATATACCTAAGATGGCATTTCGCTATAGGTATGTTCATTTCAAATTCAGGGTCATGCCCTTTGGGTTAGCCAATGCTCCTGTGGTATTCATGGATTTTATGAACCAAATTTTCAAGTCTGTATAAGATTAATATGCTATTGTTTTCATTGATGACATTGTACTGTATTCCAAGGACCATCAAGAGCATACTGTCCACTTGACTCAAATTCTAAGAACTCTTAGATGACACAAACTATATGCCAAATTTTGTAAATGCTCCTTTTGGTTAGACTGAATCTCTTTTCTTGGTCATGTTGTTTCTGGTGAAGGTGTTTCTTTAGATCCCTTGAAGGTTGAAGCAATAATTAATTAGAGTCAACTAACTAATGTTAGTGAAGTCTATAGCTTTTTGGGTTTGGCAGGATATTATTGCTACTTTATTGAAGATTTTTCCTACATTGCCACCCCTTTAACCTACCTCACTAGGAAGAATATGGTTTTTTATTGGGACCTCAGATGTGAAGAAAGTTTTATCGAACTCAAGTGTCGACTGACCACTACCCCTAGTAATAGATTCTTCCTAGCAATATCGGTTAGTCTCAGGTTTACTATTATGTATCTCACATTGTTCTAGGATGTGTGCTCATGTAAACGGTCAGGTAGTAGCTTATAGTTCTAGACAGCTGAAGTTGCATGAACAAAACTACCCCACTCATGACCTTGAGCTAGCAACCATAGTTTTCACTCTCAAGATATGGCGTCACTATTTGTATGATAAAACTTTTGAGATCTACATTGATCAAAAAAGTTTGAAGTACCTATTCTCCCAAAATAAACTAAATATGAGATAGAGGAATTGGATGGACCTCTTAAAGGACTAGACTGCAAGATCCTATACCACCCTAGTAAGAATAATGTAGTTGTTAATATTCTTAGCAGGAAGAACTTAGCATTATTAATCCAGATGATTATCTCAAAGTGAAGAATGCTCAAGAAAATCCAGAGTCTTTGGTTGAACCATTATGGTGAAGGTGTTTATCTTGCCCAAATTCAGATTCAACCCACTTTCATTCAGAAAATCAGGGAAGCCTAATCTATGGATCATGAGGTAATGAAGCAGAAGAAGAAGTTAGAATTAGGGGAATTGTGTGACTTTAAATAGAATTAGGGGAATTGTGTGACTTTAAAATGTCTGATGATTGGACCCTTAGGTTTCGAGACTGATTGTGGGTGCCTAGTGATCTCGAACTCAGATTAGATTTTCTAAAGGAAGCCCATATATCTAAGTTTGCTCTCCACCAAGGAAGTACGAAGATTTATCAGGATTTGAAGTGTTGTTTTTAATGGCTGGGTATGAAAAAAGATATAGTCGACTTTGTCTCTAGATGCCTCACTTATCAGCAGGTCAAGGCAGAACATTAGAGACCAATGGTCTTCTATAGTGTCTCTTTGTCTCAGAGTGAAAATAAGAGCATGTGACTATAAACTTTGTCACAAGATCACTAAGGACTAGTTCATATCACAATACTATTTGGGTCATCGTTGATAGATTGACTAAATCAACTCAATTCCTTATAGTTAAGACTACTGATTCTGTTAGCAAGTTGGTTAGGTTTTATGTAGAGGAAATTGTTAGGCTTCATGGTGTTGTAATTTTCGTGGTGTCCGGTAGGGATCCTTATTTTACCTCTAAATTTTGGGGGAGCTTCTAAGAAGCTATTGGTGCTAGTCTTTCCTTCAACACTGTATACTATACACAAATTGATGGCCAGTCAGACGAACCATTCAAACATTAGAGGACATATGAAGGGCATGTGTACTGGATTTTGGTGGTAGATGGGACCAGCATCAACCCTTGGTGGAGTTTGCTTACAATAATAGTTAGCACTCTAATATTGGTATGGCCCCTTACGAGGCACTTTTTGGTTAGTTGTGCCAATTCCCCACTTGTTGGATTGAAGTTGGGAATAGATGTCTCACGGGAATAGATCCCATTCAAGAGACAATAAACAAGGTTGCCATCATCTACAAGAATCTCATCACTACCCAGAGTCGATAGAAGTGCTATGCTGACATTTGGAGGAAAGATTTAGAATTTGCTATGGGTGATCATGTTTTTCTCATGATCTTTCCATACAAATGAAGTATGCAGTATGAGAAGAGAGGAAATTCGAGTCCTTGTTACATGGGATCCTTCGAGATATTAGAGTTGTTGGCCCAGTGGCTTACCATATTGCTTTGACACTGGAATTTTTGGGTCTACATGATGTCTTTCATGTCTCAATGCTCAGGAAGTACCACCATGGCCCCTCCCACACCATCCCGCATCGACGACTCCTAGTTCGTTTGGGCATGTCCTACAAAGAGTATCTTGTTGAGATCCTTGATTGAGAGGAAAAGATCCTAAGGAACAGAAAAATCCCTATGATCAAGGTAATATGGCAGCATCACTCTCCTGAAGAAGCTACTTAGGAACTCAAAGACAAAATGTGGGATAAACATCTCGACTTGTTTTAGAAATTTCAAATTTGGAGGACCAAATTTTCTATAAGGAAGGGAGGATGTGACACCCCTGAACCTGTTTGATGAATGGATGCTTGTGTTTTGAATTTCAAGTTCCATTTTGATAATTAAAGTATTTACATGCGTAATTACAATTTTTATTCATGTTCTAAAAAGGTTATTTAAAAAGGTATAAAAAAAAAAAGAAAGACAAAAAAAGAGGGGAAGGCATCCCATGTGCAAGCCTTGTGGGAAATAGCCAGCAAGTATGCGTGTGGACACGCTCGCACTTACACCTGTAAAATAGTGCCCTTAAACCTTGTTCAAGGCAAGACCTACCCATTATAGTGTCCGTCTGTAACTGTTTTCACTTAATGTGCACACACAACCTCCCTCACTTGCTTTACAGGTTGATCAACTTAGGTTGATCAACGGCCTAAAATCCATCCATGTAATCGACGGATCACATGGTTCCTCCCTTGGTATTCAAACTCTATTTCTCTTTTTTCCTTCATTATTTCTTCTCTTCTCTTCTTCTCCATCACCCGACCAAAAGAAAAAAAAGCTTAAGAGTGAGTGAGAGCCAAACTGAAGACCACTAGAGCCTTCTTCCTCCTCCTTCAAAAACCCGAAAGCTTCACCCTTTCCTTTGGGAACTCAAGCACTAGATAATGAAAGGTAAGGAACCTAATATTTTTTCATACACTTTTGTCTAGTATTTTTAGAGTTTTGAGTTGTTTAAAATTTGAAAAATGCATCGAGATGTGCGATGTGTTCGTGCATGTATGTTTGACATGCAAAAGTCACATTTTATCAAATGTTTGATGGAATATTTGATTTGTTTTGGGTGCTTATGAGTTGATTTATGAATACATGCCAAAAGGGAACTTGAATATTGAAATGTATTGTTAGTGATGGTGATAAAAGATTCAGAACTATTTTCGGCACCAAGGTGCCAAGGAGAAGTGCAGCTCACGGTATTACTACGACTGTGTGTGTGAAAGACATTATCCCAACATGCCCAGGTGTAAGGACAGGGCCCCCCAGACTATTGCATGTGTGCAGTGGCCGTGTGCGGGAGCACAGTGCTCATCAGGTTTGCCAGTACACCGAAGGGACCTGCTGCAAATACGTGTGTGTGCATGTTATCATGCACACACGTGCGCGTGCAGCAAGTCATCATGCACACACGCGCGTGTGGCCTGCTAGGCATGGCCGCACACCGAGAGGCCCTGCTGAGCATGGTGAGGTGTAGGCATGTGCAGCTTGTCGTGTTGTGTTGCCCTACTGAGCACGCACACGTAAGTGTGCGCATTGCACGTGAGGGCATATCCCCATGCACCTAAACACGTGAGGGATAACTTGCTAGGGAACACCACTCGCATGACCTACTGAATTGTGCTGTTGCTTGGCTTGCCCGTGTGCCAAGCAAGTTGTGCGGACTGGGCCCTCTGCTTCATTGTTTTGGTGAAGGTTGAGAGGGTTACCCTAATTAAACCTCAGTCCGATAGGGGAACCTAATGGCTTAATCTAGGTTTATGGGCCATTAATTATGCCAGGTTGGACTTATGGGTCTAGTTGATCTGAGTCAGGTTGGGTCGGGTCAGTTAGTGGACCCCTACTGGGTCTAGGTTAGGCTAATGGGTCCTTATTGGGCCCAGTACATCAACGAATCCTTCTTGCATCTAGGTTCATGTAGTGGGCCTTGTTTAGGTCCAAGTTTGGTCAGTGGACCCCTATTAGATCCTGGTTCAATTATTTGGGCCTTAGTGGGCCCAGACAATTGGGATCAAGGTACTTTAGGAAATTAGAAAGTTGATGGGTTTTAAAAACCAATTTAATGAACCCAATGGGTCGAAATGAATTCTATTACCTGTAATTTAGACCATGATGTTGTAATTGTTAAGGATAACCAAAGGATTGAAATTTGTTTGACCGTTATCATGGAGGGGTGATTGAACATAACTATTATCGACTGTTGGTGAATTGCTCCTTGTGAATGGTATTGGCTTTTCCTCTTACGAGAGCGAATCATGACTGATATAGGGGTTATAGTGGCGAAGTACTACCATATGGTCATAGTCTCTAATTGTATTACCGTATATCAAATTGAACTGTTTTTCATTCACAATGGTAATCGGGGATCTATCCTCTGTTGATATAGGTTAAAATGGATTCACACAAAGATCTATAAACACTAAAATTAAATCAATTAACCTGATTTGGTACAGTTAGGACTATAGTTTGTTACTTTATGCTCTAGACAAGCCTTTATTATTTTGGTTATGTTTCTCACTATTCCATCGTGTCATGTCATGGTTTAGATTGTTTTCCTGTATTAGATATGTTTCTACTGTTTTGTTATATTGCTGATGAGTTGAACCCATATTTCACAATGTATTTCAAGAAATTAAAAATGTAAGGTTTTTAGCAATATTTTAAATAAACTTAAGGATGTGATGGAATCTATAGTGGTCTCTGACAATAAGTAGAATCGACTGTAGAGGTAATGACACTTTTCTTTAGAATAAATATAACTTTTGAAACTTTAGTAGCGTAGTTTAAATACCAGTTTCCTTACTAAATTTTATGGAACTCACCCTAATCACTTACTCCCCAAACAATGTGGAAAGTGAAGAATTGCTTCTCAAGCTACCCCTTAAAGCTTGTTTGGATCCCTTCGTGGACAACTAGTGGGTGTTTGAGTGCATGTCAAAATTTATACTTTGATAAAAAATTATTTTATAATTATAGAGGTGGTTAGAACAATGTCTATACATATTTTTGTTAACTAACTTATTGGCCTCATATGGGTCTAAATGTCATATTTTATAACGGATGAATTTTATTCTACTGTATAATTCTTTTATGCACTCGTATCTTTTCTACTATCAGACACCGTCACCCAACCGGGTACTGGAATCTCACAATAATGGTTCAATCAACGATTTTGGATTGTCTCGAGCATTCTCCATTTAGAGACAATCATCTGGGCTAATAATGTTGAGTTCTTTCTGCTAAGAGCATCGACAACTACATTACTCTTATCAGAATGGTATAGGATCTTGCAGATGTAGTCCTTTGAGAGGCCCATCTAATGTCTCTATCTTATATTTAGTTCCTTAATGGAGAATAGGTACTTTAAACTCTTATGATCGATGGAGATCTCAAAAGTTTGACTGTACAAATAATAGCGCCATATTTTAAGAGCGAAGACTATGGCTGCTAGTTTAAGGTTGTGAGTCGGGTAATTCCATTCATGTGGCTTCAACTGTCTAGAACCATAAGCTACTACCTGATCATGTTGCATGAACACGCATCCCAAACTAATGTGATATGCATCAAGTAAACCTAAAACTGATTAGTATTGTCTTAAAGAATTAGTACCGGAGCAATGGTCAGTCGATGTTTGATAGCAACAAAACTTTCTTCGCAGCTGGGGTCCTAATAGAAGACCACATCCTTCTTGGTGAGGTGGGTCAAAGGGGCGACAACGCAGCAAAAAGTTTCAATGAAGCAGCGATAATATCTTGCCAAACCCAAAAAGCTATGGACCTTAGTGATATTGGTTGGTTAACTTTAATTAATTACTATCTCGATCTTCGAGGGATCCACAAAAATACCTTCATTAGAAATAACATGACCAAAAAAAGAGATCTGGTCCAACCAAAAAGAGCACTTACTGAATTTGACATACAGTTTGTGCCATCTAAGAGTTCTTAGAACTTGAATCAAGTGGACAACATGCTCTTGATGGTCTTTAGTATATACTAGGATGTCTTTAATGAAAACAATGATGTATTGATCCAGTATAGCCTTGAAAATTTGGTTCATAAGTTCTATAAATACCATAGGAGCATTGGTTAACCCATAGGGCATGACCCTAAATTTGAAATGACTATACCTGCAACGGAATGTTGTCTTATGTATATCTTCAGCTCTAACCCTCAACTGGTGATAAACTGACCTGAGATTAATCTTATAAAAGAATGATGCACCTTGTAACTGGTCAAATAGGTCGTCGATTCGAGGTAAGGGATACTTGTTCTTGATTGTCACCTGATTGAGCCTGTAATAAATGCACAACTAAAGGGTCCCATCCTTCTTCTTGGGAAATAAGGCTGGGGCACCCCATGGAGAATTACTAGGTATGATAAACCTCTCCTCTCATAGTGTTATCAACTAATGATTCAATTCCTGGAGCTCTACATAGCCCATACGATAGGTGGCCTTGGAAATGGGTTGTGTTTCTAGAACTAGGTCAATGGAGAATTCGATCTCTTGCTTATGTGGCAGACTTGGAAGCTCCTCCAGAAATACGTTTGGGTAGTTACAAACAATTGGGATTGACTGCATGGCATTCTTAGAGTCCATTTACATAAACATCAAAGAGGTTAGGAAAAAGGACAAATATTATTCAAATTTCAACACATATGTCAAATTTAAAAGATCAAGCATTTTAATTCAAAATATCTAGTTAATTAAAAAATAGAAGTTTATACAAAATAAATTTTTAAATATTTCCCCTAAAATCTTTCTTCTTGGGAGGACGGAGGGTTACAATTTTATCGTAACAATCAATAGTGGCATGATAGGCTTCTAGCTAGTCCATGCCAAAAATCACATCAAAACTTGAAAAGTCTAAAAGTATTAGGTGTATGGTTAATTCTTTACCCAAAATTTTAACCTTACAAGCCTTATACACTACATGAGCCTCTAAGAGTTTGCTAAAAGGTGTTTTTACAATTAGGGTTCGTCCTAAAGGTTTTGATATTACTGCTAGACACTTCGCGAATCTACAAGACACAAAAGAATGGGTGACAACAGTATTAATCAAAGCACGAGCTACAAAATCATGAATAAAAAGTGTACCATAAATGCATGGCACTGGTTCATCGAGATAGAAGACCCTTCCTCTAACAATAGGTCTGCTAGTGTCTCTACGCTTTTGAGGACAGTCCTTCACAAAATGTTGTATACTACCACACTTGTAGCACACGTTCTTAAGCTTGTAGTAAGGCCTATTTCCATTGTTCCTACCACAATGTTAGCATACTTAAATAGGTAGAGAAGGGTTACTTAGAGGTGGAGGCATAGGTGGAGCAACACCCATCGTAGGGGTCATTCTAGGTCACTTGTCAGCACGACCTTGATCAATTTATCTCGTTTTCCACTAGTGTTATCTTGATATCTTGGATATACCGGTAATGGACATTAAGGAGTTCCTCGACCAATTGAGCATTTTTTAAGCCCTTGGTGTAAGTGGTTGGCTTTACCATGGCCACCCGGTTAAAAATGTCAACCCTCAGACCCTTCAAAAAAATTTTAACCTTCTTGGCTTCGGTAGCTATAGTCTCCGGGCAAATCGGGACAATTGAAAGAAGTTGGCAGCATAGTGGCTAACTGACATATTGCCCTCTTATAGGCCTTAAAATTCTTCCTCATTTTTTTCTGAACATGCATCGGGAAGAAATTCTTAAGAAAAGCCTCCAAAAACTGATCCCAAGTGGTTGAGGTAGGCAGAGTCTCCTTCTTGAGATGCCACCAGTGTTTTGCTTCCCAGGTAAACATGAAGGCTACTAGGGGAACCTTATGCTCTTCAGTGAGGTCAAGAATCAAGAAGCACTTCTACATCTACATGATCCATACTTCGGCAACCATAAGGTCTGGTTCACCATCAAAGTGAGGAGGATTCAACTTTTGAAATACCCCAGATATTATGCGAAATGGCACAATCATTATGATGGTGGTCATCTGTAGGATGAGGGTAGCCGACTTTATGAGTAAAGTTGTGGCCCACAGCGGCAGTTAATCCCTAGATAGCCCAAATAATTTAGTGAACTCTACCTGGGTTGGGGTATCCTGGGTATTAGGTCTTTCTACTGACGGTCTTCCTCGAGTCATTTTTGCCGACAAAGGGAGATAAAGGTTTAGAAATGTTGTTGTTCACTAAGTCCAAAGATTATTATTGCTCTAAGAAAATTTCTAGATTACTAAGTTTAAGTCCTAGGCCTCAATGTGAGGGATGTTAAAGAACTTGCCTCTGATATCACCTATGATGTCTTGATACTCGGTTGGGTAACAGTGTCTGATAACATAGTAGATATGAATGCATAAATGAATTATAAAACGGAAGTAAAATTCATCCCTTACAAAAATTTGATGTTCATATACATCTTAAGCAAAAAAGTCAGCTAATAGAAATATTTACAGACATTGTTCAAACCCCTTCTACTATTATAAAATATTGTTCATAAAAGTTCAAATTATTCACATGCACTCAATCATCCACTACTGGTCCGCAAATGGATCTAAACATGCTTCGAGAGGCAACTTAGGAAACAAATCTTCAATTTCCACATTATCTGAAGGAAATGGATTTGAGGTGAGTTTCATAAAACACAATAAAAAAACAACATTTAAACTATACTACTAAAGTTTCAAAAGTTGCATTTATTTTTAAGAAATGTGATGTTATGTCTATAGTCAATAGTACTTACCGTCGAAGATTACTGAAGATTCCATTACACTTTTGTGTTTATTTAAAATACTATTGAAAATTTTATATTTTTATTCAATTGAAATTTATTTTGAAATACATGCCTCAAACCATAAGCAATAAGATAAAACAGAGAGAAACATAGCTAATACAGGGAAAAATATCTAAAGACAAGGCATGACAAGACAGAACAGTGAGAAACATAACCAACACAAGGAAGGCGATCTAAAACATAGAGTAACAAACAATAGTCCTAGGGATTCCAATCAGGTTACTTAGTTTAGTTTAATTGTTTACAGATCTTCACATGAAACCATTTATACCTATATCAATAGAGGGTAGAGAGGATCCCCGACTACTACTATGAATGGGGAAAATATGTCAATCAATAAATACTAGTCTGATAAATACTATGACATTATTTCGCCATTATGATCCCTACAATCAGTCGCGATCCATTCTCATAAGAGGGAACTTTAGTACTACTCATAGAGAGTGATTCACCAGTAGTTGACAACAGTTATTTTCTGTCACGGCCACCCCTCTATTATAGGGTGTGTTTGGAGCACACTACACTTTACACTTTTAAATAAAATAGAAAAAGCTTTCATTAATAGAAATGTGTAAAGTGTTACATCCCTTGATATATGTACATTAGATATATGCAAAACGAGACTCTAAATTTTTTTTTTCTTGCATTACAAAGCAAAAGTACAAAATAGTAACTTGAGTTCTTATAGAGCCTAACTTGCAAAAGACTTCTCTACTATTACCGCTTACTCCTCAGCGGTCTCTACAAGATTTGAAAATGATGAGAGAGTGAGATACACTATCCCAATAAGTAGATATCATGATACACAGTATAATACATACAATATATATAGCTTTCACATACATTAAAACATATATCTTATATATTTGCAGATAATAGATAACTAAATCAGAAAATAGATAACTAAATCATCACATTCACTTGGCTACATTGTACAATGAGCTATGCTACATCATCGTTATAGAGTATCGTTCACATCTTCCTACTATCATCTATGCATAAGTGCACACTTAACATTTAATACATCCCCATGCACCAGAAAATAGAACAGTTATGCATGGGCACACATAAGCCTAACATCATACAGGTGCTTTTAAAATAGTTTACTTCAGTAACGATCAATGCACACTTATTAAAATCACTTTCCAAAATACATGGGCAAAATAACACTTAAAACACAATAGCATTTTCACCAAACACTTGCACTTTATATGTGAAAGTACGTATAAAACACTGATGAAAACACTTGAAAACTATATATGTTATACGATCACAATATCCACTTACCTTGGGTCCTACACAATCTTGATTTTGGCATAGTCCTCTCTTACACAAGCTCTAATCACTCTACTCAATTTAGCAAAGGTTTTCCTTATAAAACCTTTAAATTTCTTGATTGATGCAGGCAAAATCTCCCCTTATGAAAACCTTAATTTCATGTTTTCAAATAGGTAGAGTCTCCCCTTAGTTTACCTCAATTTTCTACCAAACTTTCGGCAAAGTCTCCCCTTAGGAATGCTCATAATTTTTAATCCAAAAATACCCTCTTCATATGGAAATTACATTTCTAAGAAAAAGAGGTTTAAACGTGCTTACCTTATATCACTCGCAACCTTAACTCCAACAGAGTTCCGACTTAATTTGGAGCCTTTTTCTCGCAAATATTCAGTAAAGTTCCAGGATATTTTTTATCTATTTCTAACCTCAAAAATATCCCTCACAACATTTAGAAACTAACCTCAAAATTTCAAGAAAAATAGAATAAAATTGATGGAGAAAACTTACCTTAAGCTCGCAGGTTCCCTTGTGCTGGTTATGAGCTTTCTCCCTCTTTTTACCTCTTTTCTTCTGGTTTCTTCCTTCTCCCCCTTCTCAAAATTTCTGCAGAGTTTCCTCAAGGAAAAACTCCCAAATTTCTTCAAATTCCCTCACTTCTCTTGGGTAGGCACCTTTTTCTCTCTATTTCTATTTTCTCTCTCTCTCTCTTCTTTCTCTTTCTAACTTTGCTCTCCTTCACTGTAGAATGCATTTCCCATCTCCCCACCACTATTCTAAGCGAGAGAAGCCCAAAGGGTTGGCTAAGTGGGGTTTAGGTGGCAAAGGGTGAGGCTGCCACCTATATTCCTCAAGCTTATCCATTTTTCTTTTTTTTTTCCCTTTTCCTTCACCTTTAAGTAATTATAGAGTATTCTATCCTTATCGAAATGCCACACACGTCCTTAACCTCATTCTAGGAGCTTCCATACAATATTTGGGCCCTATTCAAGTTGTTTTGGACTGCCTTAGGCACACCTAAACCCGTAGGCGCAAAACTGCACTTCATGCACATGCCTTCATTTCAAGATTCCATAACTTTCTCAATTATTAATATTTTTTAGCAAACTTATGCTTCATGTGTTCCTCAAGCAGGCAGCTATAAGGTCAAATTTGTTTTCCATGTGCATGCCTCTCAGGTTTGGCCTCATTTTTCCCAAATTTTCTTCAATGAAAATTTTTATTTTTTCACATAATTCTTCCTTAATGTCTTGGATATTTCTTATCAGATTTGGGCCTCAAATTCTGTGTATTTTGGTTTCGGTATACAAATCAACCCAAAAGAATCAATTAGGGCTTCTGAGGGAATTTCCTCCCTCACATGAGGGATTTCTCTCTTGATTCTTCACCCAACTGTTTTATTATGTTCCCAAAGTATTTCCTTGCCTTTTATGATATTTTTATAGCCTCGAGAAGTATTCTAGGGTCTAGACAACTCGATTTCCTCTATTGAGAGAAAAACACTTTTTAAGGGATTTCGGCTCTCTGAATCTCATTATTTTTATTCTGTTTGGCTTGAAACTTGGTATATGAACTTAAAGAGTCGGGTTATTACATTTTTAGTAACCCTTTAGTACGGTCAAACGTGTTTTAATCCTTTCTTTATTTTTAGTAGAACACAAAATAGCAAATCTAAATTTACATTTAGCAGAATTTTCTTTGACCCGTTGGGTCCATCGGGCCTATTTTTAAACCTTCTCAGGTTCCCCATTTCTTAAACTATCCTAGTCCCAAACCAAATTGAGCCCACTAAGGCCCAACAACTGAACTAAGCTCAATAGAGGCCCAACGACCAAACCTGGACCCAAATAAGCCCACTAACCTACCCGGTTAGGGTCCATTAAACTTATCTAGACCCGATGAGGGTCCATTAAACTAACCTCATCAATAAGGGTCTCATTACCCGACTCAGAACCGACGAGGGTCCACTAAATCGATCTGGCCCAATTGGGGGCCCATAACCGAGTTGGGTCATCGAGTTCCCTCTTAGCTCGAGGCCCAATTAGAAACCCTCTTGGCCTTTTCCAAATGGGTGAGGTAGAGGGCCCAACCTGCACGACTTTCTTAGCACATGGGTATGCCAAATAAAATCATACAGCGCAACATACCGCAGGAGCAACATGCCCCAGGTATGCTATCTCAACACCTTAGCATGTTGGGATTTATCCTCATATGCATTTTTTGCAAATGCACGCTTGTGCTCAAAAGGGAAGCACGACACAGCGTGTTGAGCAAGCCTGCTCCTTACCTCGCACGAGCAGGCCTCTTTACGCACGAACACACTTAATAGGCCGTAAATGCATGCACACATGTTGACATGCGCACACACGCACATGTAGCAGGTCCCCTTGGTTTGTTACCACGTTTGACGGGACCTGTGCTCCTATGCATGGCTATTGCACCCATGCAGTAAGCAGGGAGCCCTGTCCAAGCACATGGGCATGCCGGGACAGTGTCCCTCGTGCTCATAGTCACATCACAGCTACGAGTTGTGGTCACTCTCGGCACTTCGATGCCCAAACCTATTCTAAATCTAGTTCCACTATTCTAATCTGTACATTTCAAGCATTCAAGTTCCTTTTTAAGCATGGATGAGCATATTAACACTTAGGCACCCAAAAACATTTATGAAACATTTGAAGAAATGTGAATTTAAGTACTAAACACCTTCATGCCCGAAAAGAATCAACAACCGTGCATGCATTTTGATTTTTAAACAGTTTTAAAACTCAAAGAGCTCATTAGAAGTGTATGAATAAATACCAAGCCCTTACCAAAGATGAGTTAAAGATGTTTTCCAAGAAACAAGAGGCGTTTGGGTTGAAGGAAGAGAATGAGATCTACATTTTTCTGATGGGTGTGAGATATTTTCTAAATTTTAAGAAGAAAGAAGGCTTATAGTTGAGGTGTCTTCGCACCATAAAAGATAAGAACCAAGTGATAAAAGACTTATTGTGGGGGCTAAGGGAAGAAAACACGGTGAAACTTCCATGGTGGAGGAGGAAGAAGGTTTCACTGTTCTTAGGTTGGCCCTCTTTCTCTCACTCAAGTTTTCTTCTCTTTAGTTGAATAAAGAAGGAAGAAAGTGAAGAAGATGAAGAAGTAAGAAGAGAATGTTGTGAAAGCTTTATGGAATTAAAACGTCATCTTACTTCTATTTTGGTGTTGATCCTCCCTAACAACATTAAAAGATTTTAGGTCTACTATGATGCATCTCATATTGGCTTGGGATGTGTTTTAATGCAGCATGGTAGAGTGGTTGCTTATGGATCCCACAGTTGAAACCCCATGAGTGAAACTATCCTACTCATGACTTGGAGTTGACGGCCATTATCTTTGCCTTGTAGATATAGTGTCATTACCTATTTGGTCAAACCTTCGAGATTTACATTGACCACAAAAGTTTAAACTACATTTTCTTGCAGAGGGAGTTGAATATAAGATAAAGACGCTGGATGAACCTCCTGAAAGACTATGACTGCAAGATCATCTACCGCCCCAGTAGAGAAAATGTAGTTACTGATGCCTAAGCCAAAAAGAGTCTGCAGTGTTGGTCCAAACCATGGTCTCTAATTGGAAGTTAATTGATACTATGTAGTCGCTCTGGCTCAACTACTATGGTAAAGGTACCTATCTCTCTCAGATTTGAGCCTTGCCAAATCTCTTTATGAAGATTTGGGAAGCTTAGTCCACATATCAAGGACTCACCAAGAATTTAGGTAAGTTCTCTTATGATGAATTTCTTAATTTCAGGACTCAGATGATGGACTATTTAGATTTTAGAACCAAATTTGGGTCCCTGTCACTATAAGGATGGAAGTTCTCAAGACTGCCCATGCCTCCAAGCTATCCATCCTGGGAGCACCAAGATGTGCCAAGACTGAAACGTTAATACTGGTGGCCGAAAATAAAGAAGGAAATACTCGATTATATCTCTCGAGGCCTTACTTACTAGAGAATTAAAACAAAACATCAAAGACCCTATAGTTTATTACAAGGCCTCACGATTCTAGAATGGAAATGGGAGCATTTAACCATGGATTTTATCACCAAATTTCCTAGGACCTATTCTAGTCGAAATGCTATATGGGTCATCGTTGACAGATTAATCAAGACCGCCCATTTCTTATCCATCAGGACCACTGACTCTACCAGCAAATTAGCCTGCCTTTATGTTGATGAGATTGTTCAACTTCATGGTGTTCCCTCATCTATTGTGTTTGATCGAGATCCTCGTTTTACCTCTTACTTTTGGGACAGCTTTCAGGAAGCTCTAGAGTCTGGATTATACTTCAGCACCACTTATCATCCCTAAACGGATGGTCAGTTAGAACGTACAATTCAAACATTGGACAACATGTTGTGCTCTTGCGTCCTTGACTTTAGTGATAACTAGTATGAGTATCTCCCCTTATGTGAATTTTTTTATAATAACAGTTATCATTCCAACATTGGCATGGCTCCGTATGAAGTCTTGTACTGTAGGCCCTACCGTTCTCCCACTTATTGGAGCGAAGTCGGAAACCAGTATAATTTGGGATCGAACTTCATCCATAAGACTATTGAAAAGGTCGTGATCATCTGTAAGAACTTGGCTACCACCTACAGCCATCAGAAAAGTTACACTGATAATCATAAGCAACCCCTGAAATTCGCCGTTGAAGACCAGGTCTTCCTCAAGGTTTTCTCCTACAAGAGAAAAATGCAGTTTGGGAAAAGAGAGAAGTTAAGCCCTTGGTATGTGGAAACTTTTCGAATCAAAAACCCCTAGGGGAATGGGCTGCCCGCGTAATAAGTGCATGACGTGTGTAAGTCCCATCCGCGTGTCGTGTGCTTTATCGCGCGCAGGTAGGCCTACCTGCGCACGTCACATCTCGCGTGGACAAGTAAACGCCACACACTATACTCATGTCGTCTGTGAAGTAGGCTTGCACAGATAGGCCTACGTACGGCAGGGTAGCCAAACACTTGCAGGTTAGGCCTGTAGCGCGTGCCGGGTGGGTGAGGCCACTATCACCTCAGTTAGTGTGATGTCCCCACCTTGGGTGGCATGCTGCTGCTTGGGTGCAACCATTGGTCGAGGAGATTTTTTCCTCTATTTTTTATGCCGTGTCAAATCAAGCATCTTTCATTTTTAACACTCTCCCTCTTCATCGGATTTTGCCACTTGGCGCAAATACAACGACTCCCCGTTTCTATAAATAGGGGTTATTACTCTCATTTTCTCCTCACCTCCATTCTTCCACCTTTCAAGAGTTAGAGAGAAGAGAGAAAAAACGAGTGATCTAGAGAGAGGAGAGGAGGAAAAGAAGAACGGTGTAGGAGAAATTATCAAGGTTTTGGTAAGGAATTTAGTATTTCTTTAAACATCTTAAGGAGAATTTTTAGACAAAATTAAATTAATGATTATGTGATTTTGCCTATTTGTATGTTCCGTCTCTGGTAGATTTGATAAAATGAATTATTCTTGATTTCAAGCATGCTATGTGATTTATAAACACTTGATGATTTGCATGTAAATAAAATAATATGAGACCGGTAAGCTTATTTATAAAAAAATAAACAAAAAGAAGAGAAAGAAAAGAAAAATAGAATTAAGCGTGAATGGTCTGAAGCATGTATTTGTATTGACATGCATAATGTATCAAGTGTCTGGTTATATCTCTGAGGGGTATCTGTTTCCCTATCCCCATTCGAGCTATCTATTTTTTCCCTCCCCCATCTGGTTTGGAAATACATAAGAGGACTGCTCCTTAAGGATGATGGAATACTCTCTGACGAGAGTGGTGACGTAAATATCTGTTAGGGATCACTTTTGGCTAAGTACTGTCATAACTATAGAATATCTTATAGGACCACTTTGGTTGGTATAGCCGTCATCATAGATCGTACAATAGTTTGACAAGCTAGAAATGTGCCTGAATAAATTATCATTATCTGTATATCTGTATCTGATCTGGCCACTCCACATGGGTAGTCGAAAATCTATATCTGCCATCAGAGATGAAAGTCATAACGACTTTGTAAAGTATGATACGAAAATCTGAGTATTTCATGATTTATTTAATTTTCTTATTGTAAGGTATGCTTTTTGTTTTATCTTGATTCTTGTGACTATAACGTGATATTTTTCTCTAATAAATAAATTATTTTCATAAGGCAAGATAGGATGACGACGTAACTAAATGGTAAGTATTTATGTTATAATTATTCACCTTTTAAAACCTTACGATGTTATCTAAATATTTTTTTCTTTACTGAGCATATAGAACTCACTCTTTCCATGCCCCCCAGATGAGGAAGATAGTGAGGAACTGTCAGTTGACGTACCCATTAAAGTCTATGAGAATCCCGTGGATCAACTAACCTTGAGTGATGATCGTCACCGTTCTCTAATGAATCTAATAATATAATGATAGAAGTGGCCCTCATTTGTATTTTGACATTATATTTTACAGCCACTTCTAGCCTCCATTATATATATGTAATTGCAACTCATATATTTGTAAGGAATTTATATTAATTTATTCTGCTGCATATAATTTTTATCATGCACTCGTAATCTGTTTATGTATCTAACACCCTCATGCCTTAATTAGCATTTGGGATATCACACCGCCAACGCGTAGTAAGTCTCCGCGCATAATAGGCCTTCGCCTGCATGCTCGATAGGCTTGGACAACGCGCACTACCCTCAGATAGTGGGTGTTGCCCCTTGGGTGGCGGACGCCACCCCTTGGGGTACATGCATCACCCCTTGGGTGGTGGGTGCCGCCCCTTAGGGGGCATGCAGTATCTCTTGGGCGGTGGTGCCATCCCTTGGCTGGCGCATCGCTACCGTATGGGCAGCACACCTTTTGTTTTCGCACTGCCATCACATCATTATCGTCGCATCGTCCATCCATCAGTTGCGTCTGTCAGTCGTAGCGTCACATAAAGTCACTTTTTCCCTCCCTCTTTTCTCACAAGATTTTGCCACTTGGTAAAAATCCAACAATCCTCATTTTTTATAAATAGGGATCTTTTTCCCATAATTTCTTCACTACTCTAACTCCATTCTTCCATCCACCAGAGAAATTATAGAGAGAAAAAGAGAGCTAGAGAGAGAAGATAAAGGAATAAAAGAAAGAAAGATGTAGAAAAAACTTCAAGTTTTTAGTAAGAAGTTTAGTATTTTTAGATTAATCAAACGAAATATTAACGGATATAGACCAGTTGTTTGCATGTTTAATTTTGTTATGATTATTTATGCATATGATAAACGTTAATGCATGTTTATATTGTGTGTATAGAAAAATAAATGAAGCATATATGATGACATGATAAAGTGTTGAGGCATGATGTTGTATCGTAAACATGAGAAATATTTATCGATATTTTCATGCATGGTTTATAAATAACATGATCTGTTAGGCTTTTTATCTCTGAGAGATTTTCTTTTTCTCCCTCCATCTGGTCTAAAAAGACATGAGAGGACCGTTCCCTGTGGATGGCGATATACCATCTGACGAGAGTGGTAACGTGACTTGATCATAGGGGTCACTTTTTGGCCAAGTATGGCCGTGACTATAGTTTACATATAGGACCATTGTGATTGACATGACCATAGTTATAGATCGTGTTATAGTTTAGCAAGCCGTAAATGTGTTGATGGTTTAGCAAGCCACAAATTACTGATATGATATAAAATGAATTAGTCATTCCACATAGGTAGTCAGGAATCTGTGTTGGCCTCAGTAGATAGAAGTCGAAATTACTTCACACGAAGAATAAAATAAGACAAAAGTATGACATGATTTGTTTGATTTTTTCTATTTAATTACAGACTGATTGATATGATTGATAGAATTTAACATGATTATGACATGATTTGACATGATTGATTTGATGTTTTTCTTTAAATAAAGTAAACTATTTTCATAATTATTGAAATGGACATCTGACTTGAATTCCGATGGTGAGTAAATAAGGTATTCTTTCAAGATTTATTTACTTTTAAAACCATAGTGATGTTATTTAAATACTATTTTTTTTACTGAGCATGCAGAGCTCACCCCTTTCCATGCTCCCCTTCATATGAGGACGATAGTGAAGAACCGATCATTGACCTATCTATTGAAGCTTTTGAGGATCTCGTGGATCCGTGAATTGTTACGAGTGCATGTTTTGTCCTGCACTCTGATAAGTTTAACTTTTGTAGAGACTTGTGTTTAAATTTATTTCGCCTCAATATTGTAAGATTTGAAACTCTATTATTATTTTGGAAAGGATTATAATATTTTATTATGCTGCATATAATTATCTTAAATGCACTTGTATCTGTTTCTATATCTCGTACCCTTATGCTTTAATTAGTATTTGGGATGTTACAAATGATATCAGAGCAGTTATGAGGAATAATCCCTTATAACTGAGGCTGTACTCTAAAACCACTCCAGATACTTAGGATATTTCCTTTTTAAAAACTAGACCAATAACTCATGTCTTCCATTTCTTTTGTAGGAATGACATAAGAGAGACCTTCTGTAAAAATAATCGAGAGACCTAAGGCCCAGGATCATCCGACTAGGGCCGAATTTACCAAGTTATTTTGAGCCATTCAGGGTCTAACTGCAATTGTAGGCCAAAACTAGGCAAACCACTACGAATACTCTTGTGCCCCTAACTATCGCCCAGCCGAAAGATCCATTTCCCATAACATAGTTGAGGTTAGGAGACTAAACGCATCTCACTTCGAAGGAGTCCTTAACCCCTTAGCTGCTGAAGACTGGATCCTACAGATAGAGAAACTTTTCTCTGTCTTAGACTTGACTGAAGAATAAAAGGTCCCCCTAGCAACCTTCATGTTAATCGAAGAAGTCGAACACTGGTGCTGGCTTAAGAAGGATGTTTTACCCACCCCTACCACTTGGGAGGTTTTTATGGATACTTTCTTTGAAAACTTCTTCATTTTTTATGTTTGGAAAAAAAAAGGAGGAATTTTAGGAGCTTTGACAAGGAAACATGACGGTTGCCCAATATACAGCATGATTTTTCCAACTATCTATATTTGTCACTCTGATGGTCACCTTTGAGAGTTATAAGGCCAAGAAATTCTTAAAAGGCCTTCGTGTTGATATTACGATTGGGTCACGATGTTGAGACCCAACTCTTGCGCTGAGTTGCTATAACATGCCTAATTAGCCAAAAATCTTATCTTAGCCTGGCACTAAAGCATTGCTTGCATTTGTACTCAATAACAGCAACACCAACCCCAACAACCACAAAGAAGATTGTCTGACCCAATTAGTAGCCACCCGATAAAAGACCCCGAGTTGCCCCTCCTTCTACTGTGCTCTCACCTACTGGACACCCTACCCGACCTACGCTTCCATGTCAGCATTGTAGACGCTTTCATGGTGATCATCCCTGTCAGCGTTTAAACAACAGCTGCTTACGGAAGCACTTAACACTTTGTTAAAGACTGTCCCAGTGGCCAACGGACATTGCTAAACCAATAGCCCAAGGTCGTGTTTATCATTTTGATGAGCCTGGTGCCCTCACCACTCTTGCTGTCATTCACGGTATATTTTCTATCTTTGACACCACTTCTCAAGCTCTGATTGATATAGGTGTTATCCACTCTTTTATTTCCTATTATTTTGCTTGTAAATTAGATGTTAAGCCTAAATCTTTAAATGAGGTATTAGTAGTAAAGACTCCCTATAGATGTCTTTTAAAAGCTCACTGTGTGTATAAAAATTGTAAAATAAAAGCCTCAAGAATTAAGTTGTTAATAGATCTTATACTCTTAGATTTCTTAAGATTCAATATCATCTTAAGTATGGATTAGTTAAAGAAATATAGAGCAATTATAAACTATGAAAACCAAAATTGAAACAAAATTTAATGAGTTTTATTTGCTATTTTCTAACCTTTAAATGAATAAAAATGTGGAATCAACCCGGCTGTATTTACAATCTTTATGATTTGTAACTTTTCAGATGTCTTTATAGAGGAATTGCCTAGTCTACCTCCCCCATGGGAGATAAAATTTTCCATTCATACATTTCTAGGAACACAAACGATCTCAAAGTTTACTTATTATATGAGTTGCACCGAACTCACTAAACATGAGTAGCAGCTCTCCGAGCTTTTTGGGCAAAGATTCATTCACCCCAGCCATTCCCTTTGGGGTGCCCTGGTACTGTTTATAAAGAATAAGAATGATTCTCTTCAACTATGTATTGACTACAGAGAACTCAACCGAGTGATGGTAAAAAGAAAGTATTATTTACTTCGTATTGATGACCTCTTCAATCAGTTGTAAAGTGCTATGATTTTCTCGAAAATTGATCTCAGATTGGAGTACTATCAGTTTGAGAGTGAAGGAAGATGACAGAGACGACCTTTTGATATTGATACAGACAGTACGAGTTCAAGATTATGCCTTTTGGACTAACTAATGTCCTTGCTTTTTTTGTAGATCTTATGAACAGGGTTCTTCGGCATGCACTGGATCAATATATTATCATATTAATTAATGACATTCTGGTATATTTAAAGAGTCGTAAAGAACATGCAGATCATTTGCCTCGAGTATTAGACATCCTCCGCTAGAATCACTTGTATGTAAAATTCATCAAACGTTCTTTTTAGTTAGATAGAGTCTCCTTCTTTGGTCATGTAATTTCTGGTGAAGGAGTTTCTATTGATCCATCCAAAGTTAAAACTGTGATTAATTGGAGCTCGCTAATAAACGTCCCTAAGTGCGTAGTTTCCTTGGTTTAGCTAGTTACTATCGGTGGTTCATTGATAAGTTTTGCAAGATTGCAACTCCGTCGACTCGCCTCACTAAGAAGGATGTAGCTTTTGTTTGGGATTATGAATGTGAAGAAAGTTTTGTTGAGTTGAATTATCGCCTCATCCCTGCTCCAGTGTTGATTCTTCCTGATAATACTAAGCAATTTAAGGTTGTCCATGATGCATATTACGTAGATTTGGGATGTGTCTTAATATAACATGATTGTGTAGTCCCTTATGGATCCAGATAATTTAAACTTCATGAGTGTAACTACCTCACGCACGACCTGGAGTTTGCTATCATAGTCTTTGCCCTGAAGATATGGTGCCACTATTTATATGGCCAGACTTTTAAAATTTATACTGACCATAAAAGTTTGAAATACATATTTTTACAGAGAAAACTGAACATGAGACAGAGACGCTAGATGGACCTCCTAAAGGATTATGACTACAAGTTCTTTTACCACCCCAGTAGAGGTAATGTGATTGTTGATGCTTTGAACTAGAAGAAATCCGCTTTGTTGGCCCAGATGATGGCCTCCAGTTTGAAGCTAGTTGATGTAATGAAGGCATGACGTCTTAATCATTATGGCAATGTTGCCTACCTCACCTAGATTCAAGCCTTTCTTGATCTTTTCATTAAGATTTGGGAAGATTAATCCACAGAGCCAAAGATAACTCAAAATCTGAACAAGTTTACTTCTGAAAAATTTTCTAATTTCAAGCTCATCGATGATCGCTTGTGTTAATTTTAGAATTGTATTTGGGTCACTGTCACGGTCAGGATGGATGTTGTTAAAGCTGCCCATGCCTCCATATTGTCCATTCACCCTGGAAGTACCAAGATGTACTAGTGCTTGAGGCGCTAATACTAGTGGCCCATAATGAAAAAAGAAATTATTGATTATGTCTCCCGATGCCTTACTTGCCAATTAATTAAGAACGAACCACAAAGATCCAACGGTTTGTTGAAAGACCTCCCTATTCAAGAATAGAAGTGGGAGCATGTGACCATGGACTTTGTCATCGGTTTGCTCAGAACCTATTCCAGTCGTAACGTAATATGGGTCATTATTGATAAGTTAACCAAGACTGCCCATTTCTAACCTATTAAAATAATAGACTCCACCAGGAAGTTAGCTCGTCTCTACGTCGAGGAGATTGTCCAACTCCACAGTGTTCCCTCTTCTATTATTTCAAACAGAGACCCTCGATTCACCTCCCATTTCTAGAATAGTTTTTAGGAACCCCTTGGTTCAGGATTGTACTTCAGTATTGCCTATCACTCTCATATTGATGGATAGTCTGAACGTACCATCCATACGCTCGAGGATATATTGCACGCTTGTGTTCTCGACTTTGGTGATAACTACTATAAGTATCTTTCTTTATATGAATTTTCTTATAATAATAGTTATCATTCTAATATCGGCATGACTCCATGTGAAGCCCTATATGGTAGGCTTTGTCGTTCCCTAACTTATTAGAATGAAATCAAGAACCAACGTCACTTGGGACTAGACTACATTCAGAAGACCATTGAGAAAGTTGCCATTATTCAAAAGAACCTAGGCACCACTCAGATTCATCAGAAGAGCTATGCTGACAACCGTAGAAGGCCATTAGAGTTTGCTATTAGCGACCTTGCTTTCCTCAAGATCTTCCCTTACTAGGGTAAAATGCAGTTTGGTAAGAAGGGTAAGTTGAGTCCACGTTATATGGGATCTTTTCTGATCATCGAACGTATCGAACCCGTGCTGTACCACCTTGCTCTACCTCCTAAGTTTGTGAGTTTACATGATGTTTTCCATGTCTCCATGCTTAAAAGACACCACCCTGACCCTTTTCACATTATTCCTCATCAAGAGATGCAAGTCCAAGTAGACATCACTTACGAGGAGTTTTCTGCAAAAATCCTTAGTTGGACCGATAAAGTTTTGCAAAATAAAAGGATCTCAATGGTGAAGGTGCAGTGGGAACATCATACTCTGAAAAAGGCAATGTGAGAACTGGAGAGTGAAATGCGAGAGAAGTTTCCTCATCTATTTATAACAAATTTAGAGGACCAAATTTTTTAAAGGTGGCGGAAATATAATACCCTGAAAACCTTTACGCTTGATTGTTGTGTACTAATTATTCACACCCTAAGGACACTTACTCTTTAAATTTTATGTTTTCATCTTCTAATGAAATCGGTTTTAAATTTAATTTTTATGTTTATACAAACTAACATATTTGTTATTTATTTAATTAACTAATCATTTATTTATTTTAAAATGTTTAATTGTTTGATTAATTTCAAGAAAAATGAATAAGGAAAATGGCAGAAAAATCCCACGAAAAGGGCCACAGGAAAACTTTTCCCCATATGCATAGGCCCTCAGTGCCGTTCGCGAAAAGCACGAGATGTGCGCCAACATGCACATTCCTTCTGTGTAGGGTGCGAGGCATGCGGTCTACGCATGCCACATCGTGTGCAGACAGGCGTATGACTCCGCAAGCCCTGCACGCAGGCCAGCACGCGGAGGCATGCGAGCGTAGGCCCTCGACCAACACACGTGACAGGCTTAGGCTGTGCCAGCTTCCCTCAGGTAGGGGGTGCCACCACTTGGGCAGTGTGTACCGCCCCTTGGGGGTGTATGCTATAGTTTGGCAACGTGCCTTCAGTGTTTGCACCGTCGTTGCGTCGCATCAGATCACTTTTTCCCCCCTCTCTCCTCACAAGATTTTGCCACTTGAAGAAAATCCAACGGCCCACATTTTTTATAAATAGGGACCCTTTTTCCATTATTTCTTCACCACTCAAACTCCATTTTTCCATCCACCACATAAATTCTAGAAAGAAAGAGAGCTAGAGAGAGAAGAGGAAGGAATAGAATAAAGAAAGACGTAGAAAAAACTTCAAGTTTTCTGTAAGGAATTTAGTATTTATCTTTACATTCTAATGAGTATTTCTAAATTAATTAAAGGGAATATTAACATATATAAACTAGTTGTTTACATGCTTAATTATTGTTATGATTATTTATGCATATGATAAATGTTAATGCATGTTTATATTGTATATATAGATAAATAAATAAAGCACATATGATGACATGATAAAGTGTTGAGGTATGATGTTGTGTCGTAAACTTGAGAAATATTTATCGATATTGGCATGGATGGTTTATAAATCACATAATTCGTTAGGCTTTTTATCTCTGAGAGATTTTCTGTTTCTTCCCCATCTGATATGAAAAGACGTGAGAGGACCGCTCCATGTAGATGATGGCGCACCTTCTTATGGGAGTGGTGACGCGAGATGATTGTAGGAGTCACCTTTGATAAAGTACGATCATGACTATAGTTTACATGTAGGACTACTGTGGTTGGCACAATCGTAATGATAGATTATGTCGTAGTTTGGCAAGTTATAAATGTGCTGATGGTTTAGCAAGCCGCAAATTCTTGATATGATATAAAATGAATTGGTCATTCCACGTGGGTAGTTGGAGATCCATATTGCCTTCAGTACATGAAAGTTGGAACGATTTTGCGCAAAAAATAAAATAAGACAAAAACATGACATGTTTGTTTGATTTTCTCTATTTAATTTTGGCATGATTGATATGACTGACATGATATGATTAATAGGATTTGATATGATTATGACATGATTCGACATAATTGATTTGATGTTTTCCTTTAAATAAAGTAATATATTTTCTTGATTATTGAAATAAACTTCTGACACGATTTCCGATGGTGAGTAAATAAGGTACTATTTTCAAGATTTATTTACTTTTAAAATCTTAGTGATGTTATTTAAATATTATTTTTCTTTCTGAGTATGTGGAACTCACCGCTTTTGATGCCTTACTCAGATGAGGACGATAGTGAAGAATCGATCGTTGACTTATCTATTGAAGTTTTTGAGGATTTTGTGGATCTGTGAACCGTTACGAGTGCGTGTTTCATTCTGCACTCTGATGGGTCCAATTTTTGTAGAGGCTCGTGTTGAAATTTATTTCGCTTCAGTATTATAAGATTTGAAACTCTATTATTATTTTGTAAGGAATTGTAATATTTTATTCCACTGCATATAATTATCTTAAATGCACTTATATATGTTTATGTATCTAGCACCCTTATCCTAGTATTTGAGATGTCACAAGATTTCGGGTTTTCTCAATCATTCTTTCTTTCTGAATCATTCATTCTTTTATATAAGTACACTTATCTTGTGCTTGCCCTCAAGCACTCCACAATACCATTCAATAGCCCTCAACCTTTCACCCTTAACCCAATTGTTCCCAACCATTCCCTTACAACTCATATGTTACATAGCAATCCTCGAATTACAAAAATAGTCATCAACGAGTAGTTTTAGGCTTGAGTTTCATAGAATCACACTAATAAATAACTACTGTGAATAGTATTTAATCACAAAATGGAGAGGTTTTATTGGTTTTTAATACATTTATTTTTATTTTAGGAAGAACAACCAATACCTAGTACAACATTCACACCAAACTTGTCCATATATAAGATTTATATACAATCGATTCATAGTAGAATAGAAATTTTAAATGCAACTAATTTTTGCACTCTTTTGCTTGCTTAAAATATCACTAAGTTTTTGACACAATGACAAACATTTGTGATAAATGTATCTGGTTACTCAGTTGGTCACAGTTTCACGTGGCTACTAGCGCTACTCATAGTCAATTGGCTAGAGGAGCAGGTTATTAGTAGTGCCCTTTTTTCTTTTCACTCTCTCCCTCTTCTTTTCTCTCGTTTTTTATTTTTTTTAGATTTTAGTCATGAACCCTATGATTATTAAGCATAAAAATCCAGACAGGTAGTTGTGGAGCTTTTCTAAGTTTCGCCTTTCACCCCAAAGCAAGAGAAAATTAATTAAGTGCAATCTCTAAACAAGTTAGGTTAAGATACATTATCAAATACAGTCATTTATGGTGTGAAAAGATGAAGAAAACAAATTAGAAATATTAGAAGGTTACCATGAATGTAATTCAGTTCTTGAAACATCACACTTGAGTAATTTTAGGAATAACTAAGATGACAATGAAAAAAATGAGTTGAAAACTATCGAAAGTTTATTTATGTGTGCCTCGGGCAAGGCTAAAAGTGTGCATCGGTGGGTATCATAAAAAAATTGAGTTTAGTTGAGAGGATGCGACAAAATATCAAAATGGAACCTAAAACTACAATATGTCCCTCCCCTACACTTAAGCTAAACATTATCCCCAATGTGATGTAAAGAAAATAAAAAATAAAAGAAAAATAAAGGGACAGAGTAACTCCCTTGGTGTGGCACAGGAGGAGTAAAGCAGGGGATGCCATCCTTGAGGTGCAACAGTCCCATGTCATCAAAAGACCACAAATCCTAGGCAGTTGGAGGGAAAATAATGTGCAAGTCGGTGTCTTCTAGATCAAAATTGGTAATGCGGAGGGCAAGTCGGGTATTGATGGTGTAATATCTTAAAATTTTCTAATGTTACTATTTGTACACAATAAAGCTATTGAGTATGTGTATATATATCAAAATGTGTGATAAGGGTAGAAGTTGGAAGTAGAGAAAAGAAAACGGTATAAAGAGGAAAATTGTTGGGCAAATATTTAATATATAATTAGACTAAAAAAGTAACAATAATAATAATAATAATAATAATAATAATAACAATAATAAGAAAAATAATAATAATATATAATAAGTAATAAATATATATATATATATATATGAAGAACATATATATGAGGCAGAAAATTGGAAAGTGATAATGAGGGCCTTGAAAGAATATATATTAAGTAAATTAATGTTCGAATATATATATATATAATTTATAATATATATGTATACATATACGTATACGGATATATTGGAAGAGAGAAGTGAGGGCCATGAAAAAAAAACGAATATAATATAATATCGTATATAAATTAATTGGTATTATATATAATATAAAAATTAAGGTGGTTTATATATATGCATATATATGGAAACAAATGCATAAATATATGAAAAGAATTATTTATATTATATACACAATATAAAAATTAATATAAATGTAGACTAATTAATTAATTAATATAACATATATATAATAAGTAAATTAATATATATGTTTATGCATAAAGAGAGAGTAGAAGACCACATGAAATATTTAATATATAATTAATATATATAAATTAATTAATTAGTTAATGTTACATACATAGTAGGTAAATTAATATATATATTACATATATAAGAAATAAAAAAGAGAAAGTAAGGAAGCAATGTTTTACATATATATACATGTGTGTATATATACATATGAATTGTATAAATTAAACAAAAAATGGGATTTAATTAAAGAGAATCTGTGGCCAAAAGCATGAGAAAGATAGAGGAATTTGAGGTGTCATATTTTGGGATCAACATCGCCATGTAGTACATCTATATGTATATACCCATATAGATACACAAATATATATATATAATATCATGAATATGGGCGAAATGGGAATACAAATTTAAGGAAGAGAAGGTTCGTCTAAGTGAAAAGAAAGAAAAGTGGAAGCTTGAGGTGGCGTTTCCTCATGAACCGGCGGAGAAGAAAGCAAATGGTGGCTGCAGAGGAAGAAAAATGGGTTTTGGCGGGGCCAAGGGGCTGCCACTTGGCATTTCTTCTTTGGTCCCCATTTCATATGAAAAGGGAATGAGGATTGAAGGAGAAGGCATCAGCAAAAAGAAAGAAAAGAAGAGGAAAAATAAAAGGAGAAAAGCGTGAGGAAGAAGAGAAAAGAAAAAAAATAAGAAAAAAATATTATTTTGGGAGAAGAAAATTTTGAGAAAATTATGGAAGAATTTTGGAGAGATTTTTTAAGGATGTTTTGAAAAGAATAAGAATTTGGAAATAAGGAAGAAAGAAGAAAGGAATTACAGGTTAAATAAATAGTAAATTTTAGAATTAATGTTAGAATTTCAATTAGAATATAGTTAGAGTACATTTGAAGAATAATTATATGCATAAAATAATCTAGATTTTATCTAAAATTAGGGAATGAAATGGAAAAAATGATTGGAGCTAAATCCTCAAATTTAGTATGATATCGCGCCATGGTTAAGCTAAGGACAACAATACTCCCTAAACACTTTTAATGTCATTTTTAAATACATTTAGAAAACGAATTCTTTACAAAAACAATAAAAGGTGTTGTTTTAACTAAATGTAGAAATGTGTGTGTGTGCGCGCGCGCGCGCGTGTTCATGAAAGTTTTTGAGAATTAATGAATGTTTTCTTGGTTGAATTATGTTAATTGATGTTTGTTAATGTGTTTTGATGTTTTAGGCTTAGGATTAAACCATCACATGAGAGAAATTAGAATTTTAGTAAATTAAGAATAAATTGGTTAAAATAGAATGTAAATAACCCATTCTAGATAATTAATTAAATGTGAAATTTAGTAAATTAACCTAAAATAAAAATTAAATAGGAATTAAATAACAATAAATGAATTGGGTAAATTAGATCACCAGTATATCTAGATAGGAAAACTAGAATGAAATTTAGATCAAGGGAATAAAATATTAATATGATAAAGTGGAATTAAAATCACCTAGATAAGCTAGTAGTAAAGTAAAACGATATTTTATATGTATGTTATCTTTGTTATTTAATGTATACTATATTTATATTATCTATTGATTGATTGAATTAAAATGGTTAAAATTGTTAAAGGATTAAAATGGAAGTGGAATGCATAAATTATAAATGAAAAATGGTGAAGGGATAGGTTGTGGTCTGGTGAGAGACAAGTAAGATTGGAAAGAATAAGAGAATGGAAATGGGGGAAAACACAGTAGAGTTAGGTTGATTAGATCTAGGATTGCTTAAGGGTTATGTCTAAAAAAACGAATATAGTATCTAATAAAACTTATTCAACCAAGCAGTCTTGTTAAATACGGTTCATCTAATTTCCAGGAGGGACCCTAATTGTTTGTATTGATTGCTTTGAGACTCAATCAGAGTACGGGTGCTAGTTATTGAGTTCTAGATTTAGAATTGATGTTCAGTGTTTCCAGGATGGAAAGTGGAACCATTAGATTCATGTTATGACGACTGAATGAAATAATGTGATGGCGACTGGAATGGATGAGAACTTGTATTTTTTATGCTTATTGATATATTTATTAATTGATTGACGTCCCCACTCGTGACTTTGCATATGTCTGTATTGCCCTCCCTGGAAATAAATGTTAAGCAGCTGCGCCTGTAGGTTTGGCAATGTAAACCTAATTAAAGATATAAATGAATATAAAAGACTTAATAAAGAAGATGAGTTAGAGTCAGTCCTAAGTCGGAATCATTGTGTTGGAGTCAGTCCAGGTGCATGGGTAGAACGTGCATGTGATTAATTGTATGTATAATTGCATTGGGATTTGGGATTGGGTTATTGGAAAACAGAAATAAGTATGGTATTGGGGATTGCATGTAGTGATTATAGTGTAGGAATTGTAGAGTAAGGAGTGTAGGATAGAGATTGATTGATGGATTGATGGCTTGTGTGATTGTTATTGCTTTTATTAAATAAAATGTTTTCTTAAAAACTCACATTGCATTGTATAATGGTTTTCACTGATTGCATTAAAAAGGAGTGTTAAAATATTAATTGTGGCCTATTAGTATTGCATTTCTTACTGAGTTGCCTAGAACGCACCTCAGTTCAGATTATCTTTTTAGGTTAGGAGACCTTTATAAGGTTAGCAGCTAGAGAAGATATGAAGATAATCTCCGAGCTTGGGGTTAAATCTATTTGGTAGGATTATTATAAAGTAGTTTTAAATTATGTGGGGAAACTATCTCATGTAATTGAATTTACATTTAGAATTTCAATATAAGAGATGTTTATTTTTATATAGTCTGCTACATTTGAATAAAATTTTTTGGCTGCATATTGTGATTTGATATATTGGTGACTGTTATTAGAATTCTGGGAATAGGACGTCACAGATAAACCATAACATTAGTGGATGTTTAAAAGAAATGACATTAGAGAACTGAGTGGCTAACGAAAAAAACTAGGTTTACTCTTCTTACATCCAGATGTCCCTATACTGTTCCTTCTTGAAAATGTCTTTGAAGGTGAGGTGGTCATGCAGCTCCGATTTAGAGGTAGGAGAACATATTTGCCCTTTCTAACTCAAGCTCTCTTTTGGGTTCGTTCTACTTCCACGTCTTTAACCACAAGTTCTTCTGTTTTTGGCTGTTATGAATCCAGTTGTGAGATTATATGGCTTGGTGTGGGGTTTTGAATGATAAGCCCTCTAGTTGGAGAGTGAGGAATATCTATCACATGGCTTCGACATTGATGACCTGTCGTTGTTGGGTCACTTGTATTGGGGAATGGGGCTTGCTCCTCCACTACTATTGGAGGTTCAAGAATTGTTAGGGGCAATTGTTCGCACAATACCATCTCATTGATAGCTCGTCACCTGAGTCTAAGCCCACGGGGTTTTTTTTGGCAGATTCCTTTCTTCTCATTTAGCTTGAGTTAGGGTTTGGGAGGAAGAGGTTTAGATTTTACGTTGGAATGTGTGAGTGGAAAAGGAAGTTTCATATTAGAGTAAGGGAAAAGGGCTTTCGTTTCAGTAGGAAAGTGAGGAGGAGAAGTGGGTACCGTGCTTTTGAAAAAAAAGAAGAAAAAAAATTAGAGTTAGAGTATTACAAAAATTAAACTGAAATGGGCGCTATGTCATGAGTCTAGGACAAGTCTTCCGTGAATATTAACTGAAATATGGTTTTTTTGAAACTTTAATGGTGTTGGTATAAGCTATGAGCAAGGCTCATATAAGCATTCAAAACTCCATATGCAGTTACAGCGTAAACCTTGGGCCCCGGGTGTCGTCTTGACATAAGCCTTGGGCAAAGCATATATAGATTCCCCCCCACACTTGACATAACCGTTGGGCAAGGCTAGCATGGTTGGTGTAAGCCTTGGGCAAGGCTTATGCATTCTCATAATTTGAAAACCCAGTGGATCTGTGCACGGTCTTTCTATTAGTGATCTGCAAGTGAGGGAAAACAAATTCTAGTTAGAATCAAACATTTAATAATAAAAATAACTAAAATTTTCAAGAAGAAGAATGAAAGCCAAATGGGTTGCCTCCCATTAGGCGCCTTATTTATTGTCCTAGGTTAGACACTACTTGTTTATGCCATTTGCTTCCTTCAGGGATACCTAGGGTGAGTTATTCGACCTGTTGTGCAGAGAATCCTTCATAGAAGGGCTTAAGCCGATGCCCATTTACTTTGAAAATTTTGTATGTGACTCTCAACCTCGAGTACACCATGCGAAAATGTGTTGGTGACAATAAATGGACCCAACCACCTTGAGGGTAACTTAACGAGAAAAAACTTTAAACGGGAATCGTAGAACAAGACTTTTTGCCCTAAAAAGAACTTTTTTCTAGAGACCATCAAATCATGGAAAGACTTCATTTTTTCCTTATCGATTCTTGAGTTCTCATAAACATCATTTCGTATTTCCTCAATTTTATATAGTTGTAGTTTCCTATGTTTCTCAGCTTCTTCTAATTCATGTTGCAGCTCTTAATTACCCAATATGCTCGGTGTTCCAACTCAACAAAAAGATGGCAAGCTTTGCCAAAGACCAGACAGTATGGTGACATCCCGATGGGAGTCTTGAAAAGTTATCCTATAGGCCCATAAAGCATCATCTAGCCGCAAGCTCCAATCCTTTATGTTGGGACTGAATGACTTTTTCAGAACTGACTTTAATTCCCTGTTGGAAATTTTTACTAGTCCATTAGTCTGCGGATGGTAGACATTGGATGTGTAATGGGTGATATAATACTTCTTGAAGATGGATTTCATAGCCTGATTATAAAAGTGTCTCTTGGTCACTTGTCATTGTGTGAGGTATCCCAAACCTAACGAACATATGAGTTTTGATGAATCTTATAACAATTTTAGCATCATCAGTTTTGGTAGCTTTGGCTTCTTACCCACTTAAAAACATAGTTAACTGCAAGTAGAATATAAGAGTAGCTAAAGGAGGATGGGAATGGTCCCATGAAATCTATCCCCTATAGGTTGAAGATCTCGCAAACCAGGATGGGTGTAAGTGGAATTTGGTCCTTGTGGCCTAGATTTCCTATTTGTTTGTAATTTTCACATGTTTTGCAGTAAGTGTATGCGTCATGAAACAGGGGGGGGGCACAACAAGCTGTATTCAAACACTTTACGAGCCGTTCGTTTGGGACCGAAATGTCCTTTACAAGCATGATAATGACATAAGTTTAGGATAGAGGGTGTAACACCCCAAAAATCTTTACGCTTAATTTGTAATGTGAACCCCTATTTATTCGGTTCCTAAGGCAATTTAAAACTCCTTAATATTTTGTAATTTTAATTTTTCAGATGAATATCATATTTCGTATTTTAAATTTCATATTTTTATTTGATTGGATAATTCTTAAAATTTATTATTTTAATTGTTATAGGAAAAATTCTATTATATTTATTAATTAAATAAATTTTAGGAAAAATGGAGAAAAATGTAGAAAATCTCACAGAAATGCCAGCGGGAAAGGTCCTGCATGCGCAGGCTCCGCACACCGCTTGCATATGTGCGCGTGCGGCTAGCGCAGGATGTGCGCATTGTGGGAATGTCCCATCTTCATGGGGTGCGAGGCACGGTCTGGGTGCGCATCCCATCGCGAGCAGACGGGCGCTGCTCTGTGCGCCCAATGTATGCTCCATCCGCGCAATAAGCCTATGTGGTAGGCCTGCGCGTAGCGCCTTACACATTGTAGGCCTACGCGCGGTAGCCTAAGCTGATGCTTGCTATATGCTAGGCTTGTTGCACGCGACTGGCTGGGGCAGCGTGCGGTGCCTTGGGCACTGAACGCCGCCTCTGAGCGGTGCACCATTATCGTTTGGGTGGTGCGCCTCTGTTTTTCATGCCACTATCATGTCGCATTGTCTATCTATCGGTCACATCCGTCAGTCATCACGTCACATCTTTGCCATTGACTTTCTCTCTCCTCATTAGATTTTACCACTTGGTGCAAATATCACGGTCCCTATTTTCTATAAATAGAGACCCTTCACCATTTCCTCATCACTTCTATTCTATTCTTCTATCCTCCAAGAACTTTAGAGAGAAAGGGAGTGATTTAGAGCGAGAAGGAGAAGAGAAGAAGAAGAAAAGGCGTAAGAAATATCAAAGTTTAGGTAAGAAATTTAGTATTTACTTTTAAACATCCTAAGGAGCATTTCTAGACAAAATTAACAAGTTAAACTAAATGTTTGCATGAATATTTTATACGCTTGAGTGAAATGATTTACGTCGTTAATTACATGTTTTATGAAAATATATGAATTGATTATTTTGCATGTGAAGTTTAAATGATTTATTGCCTGAGGTAAATATTGATATGTGATGCAATGATCGGTTAAAAAATGATTAAGCATGAAATGATGTATAAACATGAGAAATATGTATTGATATTGGCGCGCATAATTCATAAAGTATTTCATTAGGCTTTTTATCTGTAAGGAATTTCTATTTCTTCTCCCATATGATATAAAAGAACGTGAGAGGCCCGTTTCCTGTGGATGACGACGTACCCTCTGACAACAGTGGTGACGCAATATGATTGTAGGGGTCACCTTTGGTGAAGTACGGCCATGGCCATAGTTTACATGTACGACCACTATGGTTGGCATGGCCGTAATCATAGATCGCGTCATGTTTTGGCAAGCTGCAAATGTGCTGTTGGTTTGGAAAACTACAAATTGTTGTTATAAATGAAATGAATTGATCAATCCACATAGGTTGTCAGAAATCTGTATTGCCCTCAATGGATGGAAGTCGGAACGACTTCGCAAAGAAAGACACAAAAACAATGCATATCATGATTTTTTTTATTTTCTCTATTTTCAGCATAATATATTTGATTGATATGATATGATGGGTTCAATGATTTTTTTAGTAAAGTAAATTATTTTTATAATTTAGTCAAGGACTCTGATATGACTCTTGATGGTAAGTAATGACGATACCTTTAATTACCTTTAAAATCTTATAATGTTATTTAAATATTAATTTTTTTTTACTGAGTATATGGAACTCACCCCTTTTCATGCCCCTCTTCAGATGAAGAAGATAGTAACGAACTGATTGGTGATCTATCCTTTGAAGTCTTTGAGGATCCCGTGGATCGATAAACCTTTTTGAGTGTATGATTTGTCCTGTGCTCAAATGAGTCCTCTTATATAATGATAGAAGTGACCCTTTTGTATTTTGATATTTTGTATTTTGTTGCCGCTTCTGACCTCAGTTATATATATAATTGGGAATTCATATATTTTGTAAGGGATTTGTAATGAATTGCTCTGCTGCATATAGTTAACTATTATACACTCGTAATATGCTTCTGTATTTAGCACTTTTATACCTTAATTAGTATTTGGGATGTCACAAATGGTATTAGTGCAGTTATGCAGACAATCCCTTATAACTTAGGCTGTAGTTAGGAAAAACCCTTATAAAATACTTAGGAAATATGTCATCTTTCGAAAACTAGACCACCAACTCGTGTCTTCCTTTTATTTTATAGGAATGACGTGAGGAACACCTTCTATAGAGCATACTAAAAAACCTAAGGCCTAGGATCATCTGACCAGGGCTGAGTTTACCTAACTCTTCTGATCCATCCAAGATCTAATCACAATCGTAGGACAAAACCAAGCCAACCCTTGCCAACATCCTCCTCCCCTTGACTACCAACCAGCCGAGAGGTCTATCTCCTACAATATAGTAGAATTTAGGAAACTTAACCCACCCACTTCGAAGAAGGCCTCGACCCTTTAGTGGCTAAAGCCTGAATCCTGCAGATAGAGAAATGTTTCTCTGTCTTAGAACTAACCAAGGAACAGAAAGTCTCCCTAACAGCCTTCATGCTAATCGGCGAAGTCAAACATTGGTGGCGGCTTGAAAAGGAAGTCCTACCTTCCTCTACCACTTGGGAGGTTTTCATGGACAAATTTTTTGAAAACTTTTTCCCAGTCTATGTCCGAGAGAAGAAGGAGGAATTTCAGGACCTCTATTAAGAAAACTTGATGGTCGCCCAATATACAGCCCAATTCATCCAACTATTTAGGTTTGTCCCATTAATGGTTACCCATGAGAGTCGCAAAGATAGCAAGTTTTTGAAGGGCCTTTGTGCCGATATTCAATGACTGGGTAGCGATGTTGAGACGTAACTCGTATGTCGAGGTGCTAAAACATGCATAGTTGGACGAAGACCTTATTTTGGCTAAGCATCAATGCATCACCTGAGTTTGTACCCAACAACAACAACAATAACCCCAATAACCTAGAAGAAGACTACTTGGCCAAGCTAGTAGACATCCTAATAAATGACCCCGAGTTGCCCCTCCTCTTGCTCTATCTCTACCTACTTGATAACCTGTTTGACCTTCCCAACCATGCCAGCATTGTGGTCGGTTACATGGTGATCAACCTTGTCGGCATTTGAACAACACCTACTATAAGTGCAGAAGCACTCAACACTTTATGAAAGACTATCCCCAGCGGTTGAAGGACATGGCCAGACCAGTAGCTCAGGGTCGTGTGTATCACCTTGATGAACCTGGTGCCCTCACCACTCTTATCCTCATCTAGGGTATGCTTTCTATTCATAATATTTCTGCCAGAGCCTTGATTGATACAGGTGCTACCCACTCTTTTATTTCTTGTTCATTTTCTTGTAAATTAGATATTAGGCCTAAACCTTTAGGTGAAGTTTTAGTAGTAGAAACTCCCTCTAGGGTTTATTAGAAGCTCATTGTGTGTATAAAAACTCTAAAATAAAGGTGTCAGAAGTAAAACTATTAGTAGATTTAATACTTTTGGATTTCTCAAGATTTGATGACATTTTAGGAATTGATTGGTTAGAAAAATATAGGACAATCATTAATTGTGAAAATAAAGTTGTAACTTTGAGATCTCTGAAAATAAAATAAAAATCTACTTTTGTTATTTTTTAACCCTTGAATAAATAGGAATATGGATGTTGATCCTGTTGTGTACTCCATTCCTACTTTTTGTAACTTTCTCGAAGTCCTTTCAAAAAATCTACCTTGTCTGCCTCCCCCACAGGAGGTAGAGTTTTTTATTGACCTACTTCCTAGAACACAACCTATCTCAAACTCTGTCTATTGCATGAGTCGTAATGAGCTTGTAGAATCAAAAACTAGCTTTATGAACTTCTTAGTCAAAAATTTATTCGCCTCAATCATTCCCTTTGGGGTGCCCCGATGTTATTTGTGAAGAAAAAGAAAAAGGACGACTCATTTAGATTATGCATAGATTATAGAGAACTTAATCGGGTAACGGTGAAGAGCAAGTATCCTTTACCTTGTATCGATGACCTCTTCGATCAATTGTAAGGAGCCATGGTCTTCTCGAAGATTGACCTCAGATCAGGATACTTCTAGCTACAAGGCAAAGAAAAAGATATTATGTAAATCACCTTCTGATGGACTGTATGAGTTCAAGATTATGTCTTTTGAACTAACTAATGCCCCTACTGCTTTCATGGATCTTATGAGCAGGGTTTTTTAGCATGAACTAGATTAGTACCTCATCATGTTCATTGATGATAACCTGGTGTATTCTAAAAGCTTGGAAGAGCACGCAGTCCATTTATCTCAGGTATTGGGGACCCTTCGTTGGAACCAACTGTATGCTAAGTTTAGCAAGTGCTCTTTTTGGTTGGATTGATTAACTTGAACCCGCCAACCAGCATAGCAGAGGTACGTAGTTTCCTTGGTTAGCAGGTTATTACCAGCAATTCATTGATGGATTCTCTAATATTGCTGCTTCGTTGACCCGTCTCACTAGGAAAGATGTACCTTTTTTTTGGGACTATGAGTGTGGTGAAAGTTTTGTTGAATTGAAGTATTGTCTCATCTCTACTTCAATGTTGTCCTCACTAATAATACTAGAAGATTTTAGGGTTACTGTGATAGTTGGCGACCATAATCTTTGCCTTGAAGATATGGCACCATTATTTGTACGGTCAGACATTTAAAATATATACTGACCACAAAAGTTTGTCAATAGAGGTAATGTAGGTATTAATGCGCTGAGCTGGAAGAAGTCAGCTTTGTTGGCCCAAATCATGGCCTCTAGTTGGAAATTAGTCGATGCTATGCAGACACTCTGCCTTAATCACTATGGCAGTAATGCCTACTTCACCCAAATCCGAGCTTTGCTTGATCTTTTTATGAAGATTTGGGAAGCTTAGTCCGTAGACCCAGCAATCACCAAAAATTTAAGTAAGTTTACTTATGACGAATTTCCTGATTTAAAGCTCACAGATGACGGATTGTGCAGATTTCAGGATCGTATTTGGGTCTCTACTGCTGTCAGGACGGATGTTCTCAAGACTATCCATGTCTCCAAACTGTCTATCTATCTTAAGAGTACCAAGATATACCAGGACCTAAAGCGTTAACACTGGTGGCTCGAAATGAAGAAGGACATATTGACTATGTCTCCTAGCCTTACTTGCCAACGAATTAAGGCAAAACACCAGAGACTCGGTGGTTTGTTGCAAGGTCTCCCTATTTTGGAATGGAAATGGGAGCACGTAACTATGGACTTTGTCAACAGCCTGCCCAAGACTTGTTCCGGTCGCAATGCCATATGGGTCATTGTTGACAGGTTGACCAAGACCACTCACTTCTTGCCCATCAGAACCACAGTACAGACGGGCTAATCTACTGGATAGTACGTTTGACTTCACGGCATCCCCTCGTCTATCGTGTTCGATCGAGATCCTCAGTTTACCTCCCATTTTTGGGATAGTTTCTAAAAAGCACTTGGTTTTGGATTGTACTTCAATACCGCTTATCATCTCCAGACCGATTGCCAGTTATAACGTACTATCCAGGCGTTCAAAAATATGTTGCGCGCTTGTATCCTTGACTTTGATGATAACTGGTATGAGTATCTTCCCCTGTGTGAATTTGCTTATAATAACAGTTATCATTCCAGCATCAACATGGTTCTGTATGAAGTCCTGTATGGTAGGCCCTGCTGTTCTCCCACCTATTGGAATGAAGTCAAGAATATGCTTCGTTTAGGACTTGATTTCATCTAAAAGACTATTGAGGAAGTTGCTATCATCTGAAGAAACTTAGTTGCCGCCTAGAGTCACCAAAAAGTTACGTCGATAACTGTAGGAGACCTTTGGAATTTGTAGTCGAGGATCAAGTTTTCCTTAAAATCTTCACTTACAAGGAAAAAATACGATTCAGTAAGAAGGAAAAGTTGAGCCCCCTGTTATATGGAACCTTTTCAGATCATGGAACATGTTAGACCCATGACACTCTGTCTTGCTCTACCCTGAGAGTTTGCGGGTCTACATGATGTTTTTAATGTCTCCGTACTCAAAAGGTACCACCCTGATCCTTCTCACAATATTCCTCATCAAGATATATAGGTTCAAGTTGATATGACGTACGAGAAACTCCATGCAAATATCATTGGTTGGACCGACAAGATTTTGTGCAACAAAAGGATTCCCATGGTCACGGTGTAGTGCCAACACCATGCTCTAGAAGAGGCGACGTGGGAGTTGGAGAGTGAGATGAGAGAGAAGTTTCCAAATCTATTCATGACAAATTTGGGGGACCAAATTTTCTAAGGTGGGGGGAATGTAACACCTCGAAAACCTTCACACTTAATTTGTAATGTGAACCCCTATTTATTCAGATCCTAAGGTCATTTAAAACTCCTTAATATTCCGTAATTTTAACTTTTCAAATAAATATCATATTTTGTATTTTTATTTTATTTAATAGTTCTTAAAATTTATTATTTTCATTTTTCATAGGAAAAATTGTAATATATTTATTAATTAAATAAATTTTAGGAAAAATAGAGAAAAAAACAGAAAATCCCACAGGAATGCCCACGAGAAAGGTCCTGCATGCGCGAGCTCAGCAAGCCACACGCATTAGCTTGCGTGCAGCTAATGCAGGACATGCCCACTGTTCTCACATCTCGTCCATGTGAGGTGCAACGCATGGTCTGCGCGTGAGTCCATTCACTCGTAGACGGGTGCGGCTTTGTGCGCCTTGTGCACGTGCTGTCCGCACAGTAAGCCTGCGCGCACAGGATTGTGAACTGGAGGCTTGCACAAACGGGATTGCGCATGGTAGGCCTGCCCACAATGCCTTGCGCATTGTAGGCCTGCGCGCAATGCCCTGCACACTGTAGGCCTCCGTGCAATGCCCTGTGCCCCGTAGGCCTGCGCACAATGCCCTCCTCGCTGTAGGCATGCGCACGTGGCAAGCTAGGCTGGCACCCGCTGCAGGCTAGGGCAGTAAGCTATGCCTCGGGTAGTGTGCGCCACCCCCATGGGCGCCAAGCACCGCCTTTAGGCGGTGCACCGCTGTTGTTTAGGTGGTATGCCTCCGTTTATTACACCCCCATCATGTCACGTCGTCTATCTGTCAGTTGCACATTATTTCTTTCCCATTGACTTTCTCTCTCCTCACCAGATTTCATAACTTGGTGCAAATTCGATAGTCCATATTTTCTATAAATAGGGACCCTCCCTTCACCATTTCCTCATCACTTCCATTTCATTCTTCCATTCTCCAAGAGTTTTAGAGAAGGAAGGAGTGATCTCGAGAGAGAGAGAAAGGAAAAAAAGAAAAAAATGCGTAGGAAACATCGAGATTTCGGTAAAAAATTTAGTATTTACTTTTAAACATCCTAAAGAGCATTTCTAGACAAAATTAACAAGTTAAACTAAATGTTTGCATGAATATTTTATATGCTTGAGTGAAATGATTTACGTTGTTAATTACATGTTTTTTGAACATATATGAACTGATTATTTTGCATGTGAAGTTTAAATGATTTAATCCCCGAGGTAAATATTGATATGTGATGCGATAAACAATGAAAAAATGATTAAGCATGAAATGATGTATAGACATGAGAAATATGTATTAATATTAGCATGCATAATTCATAAAGTGTCTAATTAGGCTTTTTATCTTTGGGAGGTATCTATTTCTCCCCCCATCTGGTCTGAAAAGACATGAGAGGATCGCTCCTTATGGATGACGGCGTGTCCTCTGACGAGAGTGGTGATGTGATATGATTATGGGGGTCACCTTTGGTGAAAGATGGCTATGGTCATAGTTTACATGTAGGACCACTGTGGTTGGCATGACCATGGTCATAGATCGTGTCATGGTTTGGCAAGCCACAAATGTGTTCTTGGTTTGGTAAGTTACAAATTATTGTTATAAATGAAATAAATTGGTCATTCCACATTGATTGTTCATAATATGTATTGCCCTCAATAGATGGAAGTCGAAATGACTTTGCAAAGAAAGACAAAAAATAGTGCATATCATGATTTATTTGATTTTCTCTATTTTCAACATGATATATTTGATTGATAGGATATGATGGGTTCAATGATTTCTTTAATAAAGTAAATTATTTTCATAATTTAATCAAGAACCTTGACATGAATCTTGATGATAAGTAATGACGATATCTTTAATTACTTTTAAAATCTTATGATGTTGTTTAAATATTGTTTTTCTTACTGAGTATATGGAACTCACTCATTTTCATGCTCCCCTTCAGATGAAGAAGATAGTGAGGAGCCGATCACTGACCTACCCCTTAAAGTCTTTGAGGATCCTGTGGATCCATAAAACTTTTTGAATTCATGATTTATCTCGCACTATGATGAGTCATTTTACATAATGATAGAAGTGGCTCTTTTTATATTTTGTTGTCACTTCTGGCCTCAATTATAAATGTAATTGGGAACTCATATATTTTGTAAGGAATTTGTAATGAATTACTCCACTACATACATTTAATTATTATACACTCATAATCTGTTTCTGTATCTGGTACCTTTATGCTTAACTAGCATTTGGGATGTCACGGAGGGAATTTCCACTTTAGAAACACCACGGTGAATGATCTGGTTTGTACAGTATTTCCATAAATAGGGGCACCCCACATGTAATATCTAGCTTGTCTTTTGACTTTATCCTTCATTGCTCTGGATAGTTTACCTGGCAATGTATTAGTGGCTAAGTAATTGAAGATATTTAGAGTACCAGGGTGTTGATTGTCAAACCGAAAAAAGATGTTCATCTGGGAATTTATCCTTTAACAATAAAGCCTCTTCACTTAATAGAAGGCTACTGAGGTGGTTAGCAACTAGATTCTCTTTGTCTTTTTTGTCTTGTATTTTTATATCAAACTCTTGTAGCAGGAGTATCCACCGGATTAGCCTCAGGTTTGCCTATCAGTAGATACTTCAATGCTGCATGGTCCGAGAACACAATAACCTTAGTACCCAGCATGTAGGAACGAAATTTCTCTAAGGCAAACACGACAGCCAAGAGTTCCTTTTCTATAGTTAAGTAATTGATTTGAGCGCTATCGAGGGTCTTTAAGGCATAATAGATCACATGCGGGTCTCTGCCTATCCTTTACCTAAGGACTACACCTATGGCTTGATTACTAACATCACACATGATCTCAAATGGTAGTTCCCAGTTTTGTGGCTGCATAATAGATGTTGACACCAACTTTCCCTTAAGTATATCAAATGCTTCCCTACAAGATGCATCAAATTCAAATGCCACTTTCTTTTGCAGTAATTGACATAGAGGCTAGGTAATTTTGGAGAAGTCCTTGATGAATCACCTATAGAACCCCACATGTCTAAGGAAAGATCGCACTTCCCAAACACTCGTGGGGTAAGGCATGGATTTAATCACATCAACATTTCCATTATCCACCTCTATTCCCCTTGAAGACACCACATGTCCCCAAGATCAATCCTTAATCAACCATCGAATGACACTTCTCATAGTTCAAGACAAGGATAGACTCGACGCATTATTTTAGCACTTTTGTGAGGTTAGTGAGACATTCATCAAAGGAGTCACCATAGATCGTAAAATCGTCCATGAAGACTTCTATTATGCGCTCCACAAAATTGAAAAAGATATTGACCATGCACATTTGGAATGTGGCTTGAGTGTTATAAAGATCGAAGGGCATTCTCCTATGAACAAAGGTGACAAACGAGCATGTGAAGGTGGTCTTTTCTTGATTTTTAGTGCAATCGAGATTAGGTAAAAGCCTAAATAGCCATCAACGTAGTAATAATGTGTTTGTTCGGCCACCTTTCCAACATTTCGTTGATGAAAGGGAGGATAAAGTTGTCCTTCTTGGCGGAAGCGTTCAACTTTCGATAGTCTATGTAGACTCTTTATCCATTATACACCCTGGTGGATACTCTCTCACCATACTGATTTTTAATCACTATTATCCTCGTTTTCTTTAGCATCACTTGTACTGGACTTACTCATTTATTGTCCAAAATTGGGTAGATAACTCCAGCGTGAAGTAGCTTCAAGACTTTTTTCTTTACAACTTCCATCATTGGTAGGTTAAAGCATCTCTATGCTTACCTACTGGGTTTGTTGTCTTCCTCTAGCAGTATCCTATTCATAAACATAGAAGGTGATATTCCTTTAATGTCAACAATAGTCCACCCAACAGCTTCTCTGTGCTCTCAGAGCAATCTAACTAACCTATCTTCTTTTGTCTTGCTCAATTTGTTGGAGATTATCACCGGAAGAGTTTCGCTTTATCCCAAGAATATGTATTTTAGGTGTTAGGGTAGTGGTTTCAACTCCAGCTTGGGTGCCTGCAAAATAGAAGGTGGAAGTCTTGTGTGAGAAGCGGGAGGAGTAATATTTAGGGCATTACCTTTTTGTTGTTTAAGTGCCTCCAGTTTGAACACAACCTCCTATAACTTCCTTCTAACCACATAGTCTTCCTCTAGAGCCCTTAAGATGCCAACATTTAAACCGTTAAAGAGTACAACATTCAACTCATCATCATGATATAAGTCAAAATATTTCTAGTTTAAGGAATCTATGATGTCCACAATGTACACATAAGATAGATCAGTAGAGTACTTCATGGAATCATAAATATTAAATCTCACAATGTCTTCATCAAATTCCATGGTGAGGGTACCATCTTGTACGTCTATTTTGGTCTTGAAAGTGCTAAGGAAAAGTCTACCTAACAAAAGATTTAAGAAGTTGGGGGATTTATCATTCGCCATATCTAGCACCTAAAAATTAGCTAGAAAAATAAGGTTGTCTACTGGGACTAGTACATCTTAAAAAAACTCTCTTGGGGTAAACAATTGACTTGTCAGCAAGCTAGATGATGACACTAGTCTCCTTTAATGACCCATTGTTCAATTTAGAGTAAATGGACAGTGACATTACATTTATGAAGGGCCCTAGATCATACATGGTCTTTCTTATGCCTAAGGTAACTATTTTGCAAAAAATGGCTAACATACCTTGGTATTTACATTTAGGGGGTATTTTTCTTAGTATAATGGCCGAGACATTCTCCGCAACACTAAATTTTGTTATTGTAGCTTAGTGATATTGCCTAAAAACAACATCATTATCACCCACTTTTGGGTTATTAAACTTGATGGTATGTTATCTAATTTGAGTTATTTTCTTTGTTTTATTGCAGTACAAGATATAAGGACGAAATAAGGAAAAACAACATGAAAAAAGGAAGAGAATGGGAAAAGAGTCATTAGCCCAAAAAGAAGCCTTAGGCAAAGCTTGGGTCTTGCCCCAGACAACTTAGCCTTGGGCAAGGTTAAGAGTCACACATAGCAGCATATTTAAATTAAAATTTGCACTTTTAAAATCCAAAAAAAGATATTATTCAAGCAAAGATTTAGGCCGAAAATCAAGAGAAAAATATTCTAAAAGGCTTGAGATAACCCAAAAATCAAGGAAAATGATCATAATCAACGAAAGAAGAAAAACCTAGCTCTTTTTCTATAAAGAGGGCAATTATCAAAGCAAAATCATCATCTCTCTCCTTCTTGATGCTGCACATAGCAGCTTTGGCTACTTTTGCAATTTTTTTCTTCATCTTTCTTCTTCTCTTTACTCTCTAAGAACTCTTTTGTATTGAAAAGCCTACCATGAGTGGCTAACTCACTTTCTTTTTTCCAGTTGATAGATCTAGCAAATTCCAACAATGTATTTGTGAGATCTAATCGAATTAATTTGAGTTTTATTTTAGAGCTAGTATTTATTTACTTCCTGCACCCATATATATATTTGTTGTTTTGAATTCATTGGAACAGGGCTTGTCATACGTGAAGAGAAATTGCAAGTAGCTAATTGAACTCCTCAAATTCGTAATTGTTTGAGTGGTTCCGGCATCAAGTAGCAATTAGTGCCACACTAAGGAGGTAAGTAATCTAATTGGTCGGTTCACGCGGATGAATCTGGCAAGTTGAATTATGTCCTTTTAGTTGTCAAGGCTGATGACAAGTTAAATCATGTAGATGTTTTTAGGACTGCTTGGTAGCGAATAACAACCTAATGAACATTTCTTGGTTGGTTTAGGAATAAGGAAGGATTGGCTGTCGGAACATTTCCGACAACTATAACTATTTTATTATATTTTGGGTAGAATGCATCCTTATGTCTATGATCAACTAAGTTATTGGAGCTAGTTATTTCATCAATTAGGAATTTTTCTTATAATTGTTTTAGTTTCTAGTTTATAGCCATGAGTTTATTTAAGATTATTTTGCTCAGTATTCATTTCAAATTTTGTGTACTGGATTCTATAAACCCCCTCCTCCCTCGTTTTGTTTGCTTGTTATTCGTCAGTCAAAAAAGTAAATTGGTTTCCAATTCCCTATGGATTCAACCCTTCTTATCACTGCTATAATATTGTTTTATTGGTTAATTAGAAATTTATTTTTGGTGGATTCAACACCCATCAAATTTTGGCACTGTTGCCAAAGAATCGAGATTTACTAATTATTTTTCTTTTTATGACCAGGTGTGATCATAGAGAACCTATTCTTTATGATCCAAAAATCAAGAAAACTTCTAAGAGTCAAAGGAAACTAGGAGGAAAACATGTCAATAGAGTACAATTTTTTTAAAAAACAATACAACAATTGAAATCGAAGTAGAAAAAGAATAAATGAAGAAGAATGGACATTGAGAGAACTGACAGCACCGCCTACCAACCAACAGCCCTCTATATCACTTGTCCAGATTTAGATATATCTTTTGAGCTAAAATCTAGCCTAATTCACTTGCTGCCCAAGTTTAGAGGTTTAGAGAATGAAAAGCCACACAAGTACCTTAAAGAATTTTATGTCGTGTGCTCAAGCATGAAGCCACATGGAGTGTCCAAAGAACAGATAAAATTGAGAGCATTCCCTTTTCTCTAGATGATGCAGCTAAAAATTAATTTTTTTATTTCACTCCTCATTCGTTTACTACTTGGACTGATATGGTAAAAAATGTTATATATATATATATATATTTTCTGCCTCCAGAGCTGCTGGAATAAGGAGAGAAATATGCAGAATCAAACAAAGAGAATCGAAGGGTCACATCCCAAATGCTAATTAAGGCAAATAGGTGTCAGATATAGAAACAGGATTACGAGTGCATGATAAAATTTTATGCGGCGGAATAAATTAATTCAAATCCCTTGCAAATATATATGAGTTCCAGTTACATACATATAACTGAGGCCAGAAGTGGCAACAAATACAAAAAAGGGTCACTTATTTAACTATACTATTGGACTCATTAGAGTACGAGAACAATTTTGCACTCAAGTTCTGTGGATCCACATGATCCTCATAAACCTCAATAGGTAGGTCAGCTGGCAGTTCCTCATTTTCTTCTTCATTTAGGGGGGGAGGGGCATGGAAAGAGTGAGTTCCATATACTCAGTAAGAAAAACAGTATTTAAATAACATCTCAAAGTTTTAAAAGTGAATTATTCTAACATAAATGCTTACCATTTGGCTACTTGTATACCAATCTTACATTATGAAAATAATTTATTTATTAAAAAAAACAGCACGTTAATAAAAGAAAAACAAATACACATAATACCAAATAATAGAGAAAATCAAATAAATCATGAAGTGCTCAGATTTTTGTGTCATGCTTCGTAAAGTCATTACAACTTCCATCTCTTAAGGCAGATATAGATTTCCAACTACCCATGCAGAATGAACAGATCAAATACAGATAACGGTAATTTGCTCAAGCACATTTGTGGCTTGCCAAACCATGGCATGATCTATGACCACGGTCTTACTGACCATAGTAGTCCTATCAGATATTTTACAGTCATAACAGTACTTAGCCAAAGATGACCCCTAAAAGATATTTGCGTCACCTCTCTCGACAAAGGCTACACCGTCATTCACAGGGAGCGGTCCTCTTATGTCTTTCCAGAACAGATGGGGGAGGGAGAAATAGATACCCTGGATGGGGTTAAGGGAATAGATACTCCTCAGAGATAAAAAGGCTAACGAGATACTTGATGCATTATGCATGTCAATAATGATACATACTTCAAACCATTCATGCTTCATTCCACATTTCTCCTTTTCTTTTTTTTTTCTTTTATTTCTAGGTAACAATACCAATTTTATATTATTTTTATTACATGTAAATCATAAAGTGTTAATAAATCACATAGCATGCTTGAAATTAAGAACAATTCAACTTCTTATACCTAAAATCACAAAAGCATGTAAAACAGGCAAAATCACGATTATCATATTTAATAATTTTTCTTTTATCTTAAAATACCCCTTAAGATATTTAAAGAAGTACTAAATTCCTTATCGAAACCTTGATAATTGCTTCTACACCGTTATTCCTTTCTTTCACTCACTCTCTCTCGAGATCACTCACTCTCTCTCTCTCTCTCTAATTCTTGAAAAATGAAAGAATGGAAGTGTATGGAAGAATGGGAAAAGAAGGCCCTATTTATAAAAATTAGGAACCATCGAATTTTGTCAAGTGACGAAATCCAGTGAAGAGAGAGAGCAAAAAGATGCTCGACGTGAAAAATGAGGGAGGAGTGTCTCCTCCACTACTGTAGGCGGCACGCTGCCCGAGGTAATAGTAGCTTGCCCGACGCGCTACAGGCTAACATGTGTGCGTGCAGGCCTATTTTGCGCAGGCCCCAGGCGCATAGGGGGCTATCTGCGCAGACTTATAGCACAAACGGCTCGCGCACAGTATGTGGTGCATATCCGTGCGTGAGGTGATGCGCGTAAGGCTTGTCTGCACGCGACAGGACACACGTAGGGTCTAACCCCGTGCCGCGTGCACGAATGGGATGTGCACGCTGTGCACACTTCTTGTGCGTGCAGGCATGCGTGCACAGTGTGCAGGCTACCCGTGCGGGCAGCTCCCCTTCTCAACAGGATTTTTATGGGGGATTTTTTATATTTCACCATTTTTCCAAAACTTCATTTTTTTTCGTACTGAATTAACAAAAATATTAATTAAATTAAATTAAAATAGAATTAATTAAAATTAAACTAAATTAAGTTAATTTAAAATTGGTGAAATTCAAGAATTATGATAATAATTTGCGGAGTAAAATAAAAGAGTTCAATGTGGCCTAAAGGCCCGAATAAATAGGATTTTCCAAATTAATTAAGCATAGCGATGGAGGGGGTGTTATACAGAGAGCCTCTATGATTATTGAAAAAGATTCAAGCAGTTGTGTGTGAGTTGCCCACAACATGACATCTCTGAACAATCTCTCATCCGTTACTTTTATGAAGGGTTGTTACCTATGGAAAGAAGAATGTTGGATGCAACTAGTGGTAGTGCCATAGTGAACAAAACACCTCGAAAAGTAGAAGAGTTTATAGCAATCATGATTGCCACCTCACAGTAATTCAGAACAGCAGGAGACACCCCTAAAATGGTGAATGAGGTAAGTATTTTTTCTCTTGAATCCCAAATTTCGGAACTAACTCATTTGGTGAAAAATATGACTGCAGGGAATAACCTCGAACAAGGGTTTGTGGAATTTGTGCACATTGTGAACATTCTACATAATTGTGTCCTACACTTCAAGATGATGACCAATAGTAAATTGATGTGATTGGAGGATTTTGTAGCCCGCCACAGGAGAGATATGACAAATTTTCCAACACTTATAACCTGGGATGGAGGGATCATCTTAACATTGGCTATGGAGAAAGGCAACAAAATTTCCAATAATATCATCTAAGATCGCATCCATAGCAACCATCAACACCTCTAAAATAAGGTATGTCTCTTGAAGAAATTATTAAATCACTTACTACTAACACTCAACAATTTCAATAGGAAACAAGAGCAAGCATTCAAAATTTAGAGTCCTAAGTAAGTCAATTTGTAGCATCTATGAGTAGACTGGAATCCCAAGGCATATTATCATCTCAAATCGAGGTTAATCAAAGGGAAAATGTAAGTACTATCATATTGAGAAGTGGTAAGGAATTGCTGAAAAATGCCAATCTTAGGCAAGGCCCACAGAAAAGCACAAAACTAAAAGCCATAGTTAATGGCAAGATGCACAAAACAAACTTAGATTTAGACCAGCCAACATTGTTTATAATCCCTCCACCATTTCTACAAAGATTTGCATAATTAAGGAAGGAAAAAGAAGAGAAAGAGATCTTAGAAACTGTCCGCAAGGTTAAGGTGAACATTTCTATACTCAATGTAATTAAGTAGGTACTTCGATATGCCAATTTTTAAAGGAGTTGTGCACCAACAAGAAAAGATTGAGCTACAATGAAAGGGTAAGTGTGGGGGAAAATATTTCAGCTATAATTCAAAGGAAACCACCCCTTAAATGCAAGGACCAAGGGATGTTTGCTATTTCTTGCAAGATAAACACTTTAGAAATAAAGAAAATCATGTGTGATTTAGGAGCATCAACAAATGTCATGTCTTTGTCCACTTATTCAAGGTTAAATGTTGGTTCATTAAAAGAAACAGGTGTTATAATTCAGCTAGCTGATAGATTTATTGTTTATCTTAAAGGAGCTTCAGATGATGTGCTTGTTAAAGTTGATAACTTATTTTTCTTACTGATTTTTATGTGTTAGATATATAAGATGATAAATCATCTAACCCCTATGATATTTTGCTCAGAAGACCTTTCCATAAAACAACTAAAACGAAGATAAATGTGCAAGATGGTAAACTCACTAGGGAATTTGATGGAGAAATGGCAAAATTTAATATTTATAATGATATGAAGTATCCTAGTGATGTGTCTTATCCGTATGGAGTGGATACTATAGATCATCTAAATCAAAAATATTTTGATTCAAGCCATGATGATAAGTTGAACATTGTGCTCTCTAATGATTTTGATGTGGACAACTTAAAAATTTAGAAGAGGATCTTGTTGCTAAAAAAAATCCATAGGATATAGTGTTCGAATTGAAGGCACTTAAACTTCAAAGGAATAATGTATCATGTGTTGACCTTCCTATTTCTGACACAATATCTATCTTTTGTTTTGCAGGCACCAAAACTGGAGCTTAAACCACCGCTTGAACATTTGAAATATGTGTTCTTAGGAGGATAGGAGACCCTTTCAGTGATAAATACTAATGAGCTAAACAGGGTATAAGAAGAAAAAACTGATTTGAGTGCTTAAAAATTGACAATGTCTAGCCTAAGACATTAAACAAGGGTGCTTAATAGAAGGCAACCCATCATTTTTTCTTCGTTCTATTTTAATTTTCATTATTTGCATAAGTGATTTCAATTTATTTACAACATTTTTCTCTAAGTTAACATGAGTTCTATGATTATTAGAGTGTAGGGACAAGGAATTTAGGTGTTGGAGTCGAAAAAAGCCAAACTCTAGAACAGCCAAACAAACCTTACACAAGGTTTGTTTGGCTGTTCTATAGTTTGGCCAAGGCTTGTGTCAGGCCCATAAGACATGAGCATGTGCCTAGGAGACACGGTCGTGTGACATCCCTTGTCCATACAATAAGGCCGTGTGTTACCACAAAATCGTTTCTATGAGGGAAACACGGTCATATGCTTGCCAAACATGGTCGTGTGTCAATCTACACATAAGCCTTGCCCAAGGCTTATGCCAGACCCTTAAAACACAGTTGTGTTATCGCAAAAGAATTTTTGTGAATTGAATTGCACTTATAATAATCTTCTAGGAACTCTAGCTTACTTATTTTCATCTTTTCACACTACAAATAATTATCTTTGATTACATATTAAACATGACTTGTTTGAAGGTTACCTATTAAAAAAAATTAATTTTCTCTTATTTTTGAGTGAATATCAATACTAAAAAAGAACTATTATACAATTTGCCCAGAATTATGTGCTTTGAATAAATAAATCAAATTAGCTATCATGTGATGAGTGAGAGAGAGAGTAAAACACACTCAAAATAAAAAGAAAGAGCACAAATAATATCTACTCTCTAGCTAAATAACTACGAGTAGCACTAGTAACCACTTGAAACTGTAACCAACTGAGAAACCGGATACATTCATCACAAATGTTTGCCCTCGTGTCAAATGGTCTGTGACATTTCAAGTAAGAAAAGGTGCTCAAGTTTTTTTATTTTTGGCATGAACCAATTATATGAATCTTTATATCTGGACAAGTTTTGTGTCTATTCTACTAGGTATTGGCTATTCCCCTCAATGAAATTTTTGTGTGCTAAACTTGCAAAACTCTCTCATGTAGTGTTTAAATGTTGTCAAAGGGATTATTCATTGGTGTGGTTCCATGAAACTCAAGCTTACAAATTAATAGTTTATGGTTATTCTTGTAACTTGAGAGTTGCGATGTAACATGCGGGTTATGATGAAATGATAGGGAGTAAGTGAGTTGAAGGTGAAAAGATGGGGATTGATGGAATGTACTATATAGTGCTTGAGGGCAAGCACAAGGTAAATTTGGGAGAGTTTGATAATACCTAAAAACGACATCATTATCACCCACTTTTGGGTTATTAAATTTGATGGTATGTTATCTAATCCTAGTTACTTTTTATATTTTGTTGTAGTACATGATATAAGGATGAAATGAGGAAAAACAACATGAAAAGAGGAAGATTCCATGAAAAGAATAATCATCCCAGAAACAAGCCTTGGGCAACACTTGGGTCCTGTCCTAGACAATTTAGTCTTGGGCAAAGCTAAGAATTGCGCACAGCAACAGATTTAAATTAAAATGTATGCTTTTTAAATCTAGAAAAAGATATTATTCAAGCTAAGATCTAGGCCCAAAAATCAAGAAAAAAATATTCGGGAAGGCTTGAGATAACCCAAAAATAAAGGAAAAAGATCCTAATTAACAAAAGAAGAAAACCCTAGATCTTTTTCTATAAAGAGCCAGTTGTCAAAGTAAAATCATTATCTCTCTCCTTCCTGACGCTGCACATAGCAGCTTCGACTGCTTCTGCAATTTTTTTTCTTAATCTTTTTTATTCTCTTTACTCCCCAAGAACTCTTTTGTATTGAAAAGCCCACCATGAGTGGTTAACTCACTTTCTTTTTCTTAGTTGATAGATCTAGCAAACTCCAGCAGTGTATTTGTTATATCTAATCAAATTAATATGAGTTTTACTTTAAAGCTTTTATTTATTTAATTCCTGCACCTATATATATATTCGTTTTTTTGAATCCGTTGGAACAAGGCCTATCATATTTGAAGAGAAATCATAAGCAGCTAGTCGAACTCCTCAAATTCGTAATTGTTTAAGTGGTTCCAGCATCAAGTAGCAATTAGTGTCGCACTAAGGAGGTAAATAATCTAGTTGACCGGTTCACGTGGATGAATCTGACAACTTGAATTAGGTCCTTTTAGCTCTCAAGGCCGTTGACAAGTTAAATCCTATGGATGTTACCAGGACTGCTTGGCAACGAATAACAAACTAGTGAACGTTTCTTAGTTAGTTTAGGACTAAGGAATGATTGTTGTGGGAATGTTTTTGACAATTGTAATTGATTTGCCATATTTTGAGTAAAACGAATTCTTACATATATGATTAACTACATTACTAGAGTTAACTATTTCATCAACTAGGAATTCTTCTTACAATTATTTTAGTTTTTAATTTGCAGTCAAGAGTTTGTTTAATATTATTCTACTTTAATATTATTCTACTTAGTGTTTACTTCATATTTTGTGTACTAGATTCTATAAACCCCTCTTTTTGTTTGCTTTTTATTCGTCGGTCAAGAAAGAAAATTAGTTTTCGATTTCCTATGGATTCCACCCTTCTTACCAGTGTTACAATATTATTTTATTAGTTAATTAGGAATTTACTTTTAGTGGATTCGACACCCATCACTTAACGTCCTTTTGTTGGTGCATAGCTCTTTTAGAAATATGGTGCATCGAGGTACTTGTTTGATCCTATCAAGTAAAGGAATATTTACCTCAACCTTGGAAAATTTTTCAAAATTTCTTCATCCTCCTTCTCTTTCTTTATTTTGACAGACCTTTCTGCTACGGTTGGACTGACTGTGAATGGCGCCGATTGACCAGAATCTGCTTTTGTTCGGCAAGTATTATCATCAACTGCAACTTCAGTTGCTTTACGCAAGGCTTCTGGTTCCATATCCTTCTGTAAGTCTTGCCCAAGGCTTAGACGACAAAGACTTTTATATAGTTCCTTACCACGCCACAATGTGACTGCACTCACGTTGGGCCTTGGATTTACTTATGTTTGGGAGGATAGTTTACCTTAGGATTCTAGCTTACTCATGGGTGTCACCAATTGATTCATTTGGATCTCCAAATTCTGGATGCTGCCTCTTATCTCATGTTGAAATTTTTGAGTGTTAAAGGTAAGAGATTTAGCTACTTCCTTAAGAGACATACCTTATTTTGGATATACTGGTTGTTGTTGTTGTAGAGGCGACCTTTGTTCATAATGCTGAGACCTCTGTTGTCATGACCCATAGCTGAAGTTGGGGTGATCTCTCTATCCTGGATTGTACGTATTGGAGAATGGGTTGTATCTCCTTCAGAGTTGGTTTGGGAATCCTCCTACTACATTGACTTCTTATTAATCATCCTCTTGTAGTGTATGACATATATTTGTAGAATGCCCTGCGTGTGTATAGATTCCACTCAAGAGAGGAGATACTTACCTCATTAACTCTCTTTAGGGTATCCCTCGTGGTCCTGAATTAATGTGAGGTGGTTGCCATGATTGTTATCAACTCTCTGACTTCTCGCGATGTCTTGTTTACTATGACGCCTTCGCTAGTTGGATCCAGTATTCACCTATCCAAGAGAAGTAACCATTCATAAAATTAGTGTATAAGGGATTGTTCTGCTATATCATGTTGTGGGCAGCTCGCACATAGTCACTTGAATCTTTCTAATAGTCATAAAGGTTTTTTAAGTCTTTTTATCTGATCCTACATATCTCCCTTCTTATCCGGACAACTCGGTAAGTAGGAAAAAATTATCTGAAAATGAATTTACCATGCATGTCTAGGTTGCAATTGAGCTAAGAGGTAGGTAGAAGAACCAATCCTTAATTTCATCATCCAAAGAGAAGGAGAACACTCTTAGTTTAATGTCTTCCTCGAATACCCCTTGCGGTTTCATACTTGAACACATATATAGAACTTGTTAAGGTGTTTATGCGAGTTCTCATTCTCAGGACTTTTGAATTTGGGTAGTAGGTGAATCAAGCCATATTTTAGCTCGAAAGCAACATCTAGATTAGGGTAAGTGATGAAGAGAGACTGTTGATTCATAGGTGGTGCAGCCAGTTCTCTCAAAGTACGCTCTTGTGTTATCTGTTCTGCTTTTTCTCTGCTCCTTTCTTCAAATCTTGTGTTCTATTTACACATTTTCCTTCTTATCTTGGTTTGTTTTTCAAACCTTTGGTGGTTTTCTCTTTCCCTAGATCGTAAAGAAGAGGCTCTCCACATCAATCCTAATCATAAAAAAAGAACAAAGTTAGTTATTTCAACTCCCTGTCAACGACGCTAAAATTTAATGGCTGTAGAATTCACCAAAAATAATTTCCTATTGTAAGAACAAATAGAATTTTATAGTAGTGGAAAATAGGGTCGAATCCTCAAGGAATTAAAAACTACTCTTCTTTTATGGCTAGTGAGTAAGGATTAAAAACTCGGGGGAGGTTTATGTTACAGATCAGTGCAATGAAGTAAATAAATCAATCAAACTCAAAGTAGAAAATAGAAGATTTTATCTAAAAGCAATTAAAGTGGGAAGCGATTATAAATTGGTTCTAGTTAAAGAAGTAGTTTTGGTTCCAGTTATAGGATTGATCATTGATGTAGTGATTGATTCCTTCAAACTTAAACAAACCAGTTCTAGTTGTCAAAAACACCCTGAACGACCATTCTTTCCTTAATCCTAAATTAACCAAAAAACGTTCATTAGTTGATCTTTGTTATTTTTATAACCCATATACAATCCTATAATTTAATTTACTAACAGTTTTATGAGGTAGAAAGACTTGATTCTAGTTAACGGATTCAACATGACCCATTCAAACTAGATTACATATTCTCTTAGTACAAAACTAAATTACCACTAAGCATCAAAACAACCTGAACAATTATGGATTCAAGATTTTGAATGATAGTATGTTATCGCGTTGCACGCCGAACGGGCCCTATTAAATTGTTAACAAATAACAACAATAATATATGTAGGGATATATGCAAATACTAAAATCCAAACAAGAACATATTCAGAACAATTAGATCCCACAATCCAAAACCAAAACTTTAACTAAATATTTGACTGGAAAAAATGTTTTATCAGTCGTTCATGATGAACTGAATACACAAGAGATTGTTTTTTTTGTGATTACAAAAAGAAAGAATGATTCAGAAAACCTTAAGTTTGTTGTTGTCCTTGGTGACGTATCCACCTTCTCTTTTTTTTAATTCGTATTTAAAGGTTGAGAGGATCTAGGTATTCGTATATGAAGATAGGGTTTTCTTGATGATCAGTTTTCTTCCTATTTTCTAAAATTATCTTTCGCTTGATTTTGTCTCCCCTACTTTTCAGTTATAACGGGATCCTCTTTCAAATTTGAAAGCGTGTCGGGACGCCAACAACTACTGCTGCCACAGCTTAAGCCTTGGCTGAGGCTTGTTTATATGTGATATGATGCTCACTAGTACTGCCAGGTATTAGCTTTGCTTAAGGGTTATCTACGCGTGAGTTAGTGCATCCTAATGCTGCAAGAATGCAAGCCTTGCCTGAGGCATGGTTCGATATGAACTAAGATCTGTTTTTGTCACTGTGGTATAAGCCTTGCATGAGGCTTACTCTAGAACTTATGACAACTTCTGTATTAAACCCGCTTTTGCTAAGCTACTTCCTTGAATTTGAGTTTCATCCCCTAACCTGCATCAAAATAGACAAAATCACCTAAATTAGGGAATAAACACCTCAGTTACACATTCAAAATAAATAATAAGGATGTTGTTTACGCGTACTATTAAGTGACATAAAGAACAAGTATCCTCTATCTAGGATAGATGACTTATTTGACCAACTTCAGGGTGCATAGGTCTTTTCCAAGATTTATATTTAGTCAATATATTCATTTTTTTTCTAAGGGGCATCAAACCTCTTCCTACATTTTTTTTCTCTGACTACTTTTCTATCTCTTTTTTATAACAATTATTTTGTTGTTCTATCTCTGATTTTTTTTTGAATAGATGTTCTTTAATACATTTTCTTTTACACAAAATAAATGAATTTTTTCAATATATGTAAGCTATTTCTAAAAATATTATATATATTTAAAAAATGTGAACTTGAGCATGAGTTCTATTTATAAGCATATTAGTAATGGGATAAATTAATGGGAACAATATTGACTTTTATCTTATTAGTAATTATAATAAGTTCAACAAGTAAACTGGTGCTGAAGATGAGAATATGACGTTGGACAATGAAGAAAGTTACAACCACCGACGAAAGATGAGAAATTTTTCCATCAGCAAACAATGACAATTTGAAGCCTGCAAGGATGATGAATGAAAACTGAGATCAAAATAAAAGAATTGGGCTTGAGTTTTTTAGATGGGCTAATAAGCTAATGATCCATAAGATTAAATAAAGTTAGGTTGCAAAAATTTTAATGGGTAGTTAATTGTATTAATGGAAAATTTGGGCAAAGAGATATATAAATGCAATTTATTTGTATTCTAAAACTATAACATATAAGTGTTGCAAACATTTAAATTTTCTTAAGGTCAAGTAACCACAAAATAATTATGTACTTAACAACTGGTTAGTTTAATACTCTTTATAATTATTACTTTAAAGTTATGTTTGGTTCAAATTTTAATTCTATAAAATAAGAAGAAAAGTACAATAAAATGATACAAAATTTTAAATATACAAAGTAGTATTCTAATTTCAATTAATTCTTTTAAATTGTTTTTTTTTATTTCTATTATTGGCAAGTGTCAATACGAATAGAATTTAAGATATACATGAGTAAAGTTAATTTAATTACATATTAATATATAACATATGACTACTTTCTTTATAATAAATAATAAAGATATAAGAAATGAATGAAAATAAACAAATGCAATATAAATCTCTTCAACAAATTTTAATTTTCCTTAAAGTTTCAAAAATTTATGATGTATCTATTTTCTAATTTGATCATTTCATTGAGACGTATGCAAATATGATAAGCACATGATGAATTTTAGTTTTATATGAAAAAATAGATAACAATTATGATAACATGCCTTATTGTATATTTCCAAATATACAACAAGAAATACGCCACACATAAATTCCTTAATGTGTAAGGCAATTTAATTTTCTAAAAGATGTCAACTTATTTAATACAAAGCTAAATTTGAAGAATTTAATGGAATCAAGAGCCCACAACACCCTTTTCCCATTAAAATGTATCTATTTTCTAATTAGATCATCTCATTGAGACATGCAAATGTGACAAGTGCATGATTAATTTTAGTTGTATTTAAGTAATTTACTGCATTAATTATTTTCTAGTCCTTAGTTTTATATGAAAAATTGATAGCAATTATGATAATATGTCTTATTATATATTTCTAAATATACAACAATAAATACACCACATATGAATTCTTTAATGTGTAAGGTAATTAAATTTTCTAAAAGATGTCAACTTATTTAATACATAGCCAAATTTTGATGGTTTAATGGAATTAAGAGCACACAATCCCCTTTTCTCTCCATTATAAAGAGTGTAGAACTCAAACATTCTCTAAGCACCATATCTTGTAAGCTAAATCTCTGGTTTTTTTTTCTCTTTTTCTTTATATCTCTTTGTGCATTTACCTAAACATGTCCCAAGAAGGTCCTCGCAACCAACGAAAATCATCACAATGCCTCATTTTTTCTCTTGGTGACCTGACACCACTTCCATCATGTGAAGATGTTGTGACTCAAGTTGTTAAATCAACTGCATAGACACCACCTATTGAGACTCCATCGACCCACCAAATAAAGAAAGTAGTCATATGTTATATATTAATATGTAATTAAATTAACTTTACTCATGTATATCTTTAATTCTATTTGTATTGACACTTATCAATAATAGAATCACAAAAACAATTTAAATTACATAATTAATTGGAATAAGAATTGTGACTTCCCGATGCCAACTAGGCATCGATGTCCAACTGAGCAGACAAAAAAATGCATTTAAATAACAAAATGCGGAATATTCATCTGTTACAATAATTACAATCATAATGTATTGAGGCACTAGGATATCAAATCCCATATATAGATGTTATGAATTTACAAAAATCTAACCTGTCAAAAACAAAATACAAAAGAGAAAATCTTCCAATGCTTCCACTAAGCATCTTGGAATGGGTCCAAATAGTCATCATCAGGGATATCTTTAAAGTCATCATTCGGCAGGGGGTTGGATTGGGGTGAGTTCTAATAAACTTAGTAAGATAGGCAGTAATTAAGTCATACAACCATTATTTAAAAATAAATACTTATACAGTAGTAAAATATTCAGATAACTTACCAAATCATTTCTCCACATTTCATATTATTAGAGAACCCAAATTAAAATTATCATATAAAATGTATCAAGGCCCCAAAGGCATCTGAATAGAATGGATAAGATCAAATCAAATCTTACCAAATCATTAAATCATATCACTAACTCATGCACCCAAATGCAGACTCTGACTTGTCTTTTAACACAGTTTTATTACAACATTATTAATCTTTAATTAGGTTACATTGTTTACATACCTACACACACAGCCGCTTCAGCATGTACCTAGGAGGGCAAAATACACTGAATAACACTGTGAATGAGGATGCAGATAACAAAACAGGTATACAAACAGAATACTTAATCACTTTGGTCGCCCTGTCCACTCCCTGTGCATAGAGTAGTGAATGCAAAATGTCCAGCTAAATTGAACCTTCATCCACAAAGGGATGCAAAAACCCATTCACGTGTTCTGAAGCATACATACATACAAACAAATGACCCCTCCTAGATAATAGGGTAAACAGATTTAACTAGATAACTTTGTGTATTACGTCTTATTAGACACCATACTAATTTTATTTAGATTTAGCCTAGACCTAAGTCTTGCCCTTAAGACGAAAACTTCTTTTCTCCCTCGAGTTACTTTATTTCATTTTAAATTTAGTCTTCACCTAAGTCTTGCCCTAGGGTTAGACCAAAACTCTAATTTTAGCCCTAGATTTAGCCCAAAATTCTCTTTTTCCCAAAACAATTAGTTTTAACAAATTTTCAATTTGAGTCAAAATTTCTTTAATTCAGAAATTTTAAATTTCTTAATTAATTTTTAAATTTCTTAGATTTTCCTTCCAATTCCTTAATATTCCTTTTGTTCAAAATTAATATTTTATTGTCTATTTTTCTTTTTAATTTCAATTGCTTTATTTCACCATTTCAATTTAAAACTTAGTTTCAGATTACAAAATCAATTCTTTTTTACACTTTTTGGGCAATCTGCCCTTGAACACATGCTAGGGGGATAAAATCCCACAAGCCTGCACCTGCATCACAAATTACCTTGCCTCCTGCCACTCTCGGTGTGTGCATGCTTGACAGTGTCTATGCCCCACATAACTTGCTATGTGTAGTAGTTTGTTAGTTGGATGCATGCCTCAGTGCAACGGGTGTTTAGGCATGCATCCTTGTGTGCATGCGCATGCATCACTAGGCAAAAATAGTGCCTCGCACAGGTCCTCTTGACACAGCAGGGGTGCCTGGTAGGAACCTTTCTCCTGTGCGTAGTGTGCTACTCTTACGCTGCATCCTAGGGGATATGTCCCAGCACTTTTGGATTCCTGGCCAGTGTCTCGCACAAACAATCATGCATGGTCGCTTGTGTCTATCCCATTAACCTACATGTTGGTGCTTGGGTAACGCAAATTGAGGCATCATGCCTCTATTTGCCGATTCTTTTTTGTCTTTCCTTTCATTTCAACATTTTATTCCATCTGCATATACATCATTTCAACAATCAAATTCCATTGAAATCATCATAAAACACAAGATTAAATCATCAAAATCATGCACGAATCACACACACACTCTCTACATCAATTTAAACAGTAAGAACATGTGCATTTATTTGAAGATTTAATCATCCTACATGCATCTATAAAACCAAATCCTTGTAAAAACTAATTATCACATATCTTACTATAAAGTAGAAGGTATAAGCACTCTAAACTTATGAAAAAATTGACCTAAAAACAAGAAGAATAACGAGCAACACACCTATGCAATGGTTGTCATGTCAGTCGGGTTTTTGAGTTATATCGGCAGTTTCCAGGTTGTTTTAACTATAGGGATTCAGTTTAAATTCAAGCTAAAACATAAGTAAACTAATCTAAAGCTAGAAATCAAAGAAATAACTAAAAAAAATAAGGATTGAGGAGGAACAACATGCTTACTTGAATAGTCCGGCTCGACTCTATTATGGTTGTAGAATGAGCTTCAGTCAAAGCTGGAAGAAGGATTTATGTGTTTGGATGAAAGGGAATGAGCAAAGAAATGGAAGAGAGAGCAAATATACTTGAAACAAAAAGGAGATGCTTACTTAAGAAGAGAAGGGATCATCTTTTTCTCCAGACAACACATGTACATGCTCACACCCTGTTTTCTGCGTTTTTTTCTTTTAGTTTTTACTCTTTGTCTCTTACCAAATTTCCTCTAAATTTGACTCTTTTTCTCTTTGATTTTTTGTTTTCTCAAAGAAAAACTGAAGAAGAAAGCATAAATGAGGTAGCATTTTATACCCCAGATTGTAGTATCCTTGGCCCTCGGATGATATTTAATGCATCTGGGCCATTAGAGGTTATGGTCGACTGACACCTAACGAGGAAAGAAATGAGCTCACATACAGGAATTTGGGTACTAATGTGAGTGGTGTCCCATCGACAGAATAGTCACAAAAACTTACTTGCATGCCCACAAGGATGCCCACAAATAAAAAATCTCGCGAGGTTAGAGAGCTCGCTGTAACACCCCATCGCCTTCATTCTTAATTATGGTCATGTAAAAACTATTTTATTCGGCCCGTAACGTCGTTAACTACTTAAATTTGATGTTTTAAATTTCTGCATAAATTTTTGGTTCAATTTAAATTATTTTTTATCTATTTATTTTATTGCTAATTTTTAATTTTTAGGAAAAATAGAGAAAATGGTGGAAAAAGATCGCGAAAACCACAGGAAAATTTTCCTAGCCTGCATGAGCCCCATGAGCAACTCACATTTGTGCAAGCGGCCAGTTGGACGTCCTATCCACGTGGTGCATAAGACACACAGTCTACGCATGCATCACATTGTGCATAAATAGTGCATGACTCTGCATGTGCCTGTGCACGGGCTTGTACATGCAGGTGCCTAAGCCGGCGCACGTGGCAGACATTGGGCTACGTGCACTGCCCTTGGGGAATATTGTTGTTTAGGAGGTGCATGTCGTCCCTTGGTTGGCATGCTCTCGGGCTTCATGCTGAGCTATCGCATTGCCATTATCTTGTCGATTGTTTGTCAGTCACGTTCGTTAGTCGTCACATCACGTTGGTCAATCTTTTCCTTTCTTATCTCACGAATTTTTCTCTATAAATAAGGGACCCCCACCATTTCTTCACACTTCCTCTTCATTTCACTTTCCAAAGAAATTCAAGAGAAAGAAAGAGCTAGAGACAGAGGCTTAGGGAGAGAAGGAAGGAAAGAAGAAAAAAAACGTAGGAAACTCTTCAAACTTTTTGTAAGGGAAAATCTTGGTATTATCTTGTACATTCTGAGTATTTTTAGAAAAAATTAATGGAAATATGGCATCATTGACGTGAATAATAATTGCATGCTTTTAGTAGATTTCTACAGTGTAAATTAAATTTTTGCATGATATGATGATAATAAAATATTGTTGATGCATGAAATATTACGATATTCGCATTAAGACACATGAATGTTTTATGAAAATCGATATGTAGGCATAATGCCATAATATTTATGTATGCCATTAAATATAATAGAATTCGTTAGGCTATTATCTCTAAAGGATTCTATTGCTCCCCCATCTGATCTGAAAAGATATGAGAAGGCCACTCCATGTTGATGACAACATACCCTCTCACGAGAGTGGTTATACAATATGATTATAGGAGTCACTATGGTGACGTACGACTGTGACTATAGTTTACATGAACGATCATTGTGGTTGGCACGCGCGTAATCCTAGAATGTGTCATAGTTTTGAAAGCCGTAAATGTGTTGTGGTTTAGCAAGCCATAAATATGTTGTGGTTTAGCAAGTCATAAATGTGCTGAAATGAAATGAATTGAATTTGTCATTCCACAATGGTAGTTGGAAATCTGTATTGCCCTCAGTAGATATAGGTCGAAATGGCTTCGCGTGAAGAATAGATAAAAGTTAGAAGTCTTAAGCATGTTTCATATTTGTTTGATTTTCTCTATTCTATGCATGATTTATATGAATGTTTCGATATCAACGATTTTCTAAATAAATAAAAATGTTTTCTTTATCATTGAAATGGACTCTCATCTGATGATTTTCAACGGTAAGCAGTTAATGGTATATTTCTTTAAAGTTTATTTACCTTTAAAATCTTAATAATTTTGTTTAAATAATATTTTTCTTATTGAGTTTATAGAACTCACCTCTTTCCATGCCCCACTCCAGATGAGGATGATAGTGAGGACCCACTTTTTGATTTACCCATTAAAGTCTTTGAGGATCGTGTGGATCCCTGAGCTGTTACGAGTGCATATTTTCTTCTGCGCTCTGATGAGTCCATTTTTGAAGTTAAGGTTTGTATATTATATTTTGTCAAGCTTCTGGCCTCAATAATATAAAATTTGGAACTTAAATTTTATTATGTAAGGGATTTGTAATATTTATTCCGCTGCATATAACTATTTTGATGTGCTTGTAATCTGTTTTTGTATCTAGCTCCCTTATGTTATATTTTAGTATTTGGGAAGCCACTCCCACAGCTTGGGAAATTTTAATATTTATGCCTGCACGCAAGCCTTGCCCGTGGGCAGGGAAAAGGAATGTCTCGCATGTAAGCCTTGCACCCGGCTTGGGGCAAGGGAAAAATCTGCGTGCATGTGTGAGATGTGTTTTGTGATTTCTCTTGAAATTTTAAATTTTAAAATAGCAAAAATTTGCAAAATTAAAAGAAAACCACTCCTAAAATACCTCGATGCATTATATAATAGAATTTCGTTTTACAACAGGTTTGAATATTACAAGAATACTACTTTGTATATTTAAAATTTTATAGCATTTTATTGTACTTTTCTTCTTATTTTACAAAATTAAAATTTGAATCAAACTTAACTTTAAACTAATAATTATAATGAGTATTAAACTAACCAATTGTTAAGTACATAATTATATTGTGGTTACTTGACCTAAAGAAAATTTAAACATTTGCCACACTTATATGTTAAACAAATTCCATTTATATATCTTTTTGCCCAATTTTTCCATTAATAAAATTCAATGAAGTTAGAAATATTGTAAATTAGCACTTATGAGAAATTGTTCAAAAATAGTGAAATTCTTAAGTTGATACCTTGAGAAGGGAACATACTTAAAAGTTGGGTGGTTGAGCAATTGCACTCCCCCTATACTTAACTCAATTAATTTCTAATATTTATTATTTGTTGTGCGTCTTGAATACCTGTGTATTGCATTTATCTCATATTAGATTAGAAAATTGTAAAAATTTTAAAAACTTAATCCACCCCATGGGTTGCCTTAGATATTGTTAGCCAATAAGCTGAAATTAGTTGAAATTATGCTGTGATTTTTGTTTGGAGGATTGCCTTAGATATTTTTGGTTTTAAAATTGAAAAACAAAAACTAGGATTTTACTTAGGTTGTTTCAGCTTAGGTCAAATTTTAAAAAGAATGGGTTTTTACAAGAGGATTGGATTTTTGTTATTAGGCTAAATTTTTAAGAATGCTTGGGAAGGAAAATGGGTTTATTGCCAAGGAAAAGATAATAGTAACAATAATTAAATTTCACTTTGATCCTTTGTAGTTTACCCAATTTTACTTTAAGACTTCTTAGTTTCTTTTTAGTAATTCACCACCTCATGGTTTAGATATCAGTTAAATACATTCAATATGTCAACAATTAAAAATAGATTATTGCTAAGTTAGGATTTGGTCTAATTTGTTTTATATAAGTTAAATTATGTTTTTAATTAATGTAAATTATGTTTTTAATTAGTACTAACTAATTTTAGTTAGTTTAGTTATCTTTTCATGCATTCTTGATGAGCAAGTAGTGGAACATCCCAGATACTTGGTAGGTTATGAAGGTGCCTGATAACAGAAACAGATACGAATGCAATAGAAAAATATTTGCAGCGGAAGCTTTAGATCTCTTACAACCAAAATATAGGATAAGTGTTTATACAAACAAGACAAACAAAAGGTCATCGAATAGGAATGTGCACAAAATTTCTTAATTACAAAATACTGTTCATCAGAGCGCGAACAAAATAGGCACTTGTAAATACTCTAGGGATCCAAGGAAGGATCAAGGAAAGTTTCAGGGGCAACACTGCGTGCGACTCATCACTATCATCATCTGGGAGGTCCCGACATGGAAAAGGTGAGTTCCATAAAAATCAGTAAGGAAAATAGTATTAAAATTATACTGCTAAGGTTTTAAAAGTTACTAGCCTTAAACAAAAAGTTTCATCCAATGAATAACATACCTGGGAGATCCATTGCGAAAAGATAGATTTAAAAATGTAGAAAACATTTGTTCTTTTAGGAAAACCCCTTTAAACATATCAGACAGAGCAACAATCCATAGAGATAGATTAAATCAGAAAAGCTTTTAAACATTACTAAACAGAGAAACGATCCACAAAGATAGACAAAATATGCTTTCTATTAAAAACACAACATGAGAAACAATAGTATGTTTATATCTTTTACCATTTCTTTGTGTAAAACCATTCCAATATATATCTACTGAGAGCATAAGGGATTCCCAACTACCATTGTGAATGATGCCATATCATATCATATCAACATGTTTTTGATGTGCCAACCCTCAGCACGTTTTGGTGTCAAATTAGTAAAAGGGTGGGATCTATGACCATAGCCATACGTCGCCATCGTGGCCCCTACCTATGGTTTCGCGAATCTGCTCTCATTAAAGAGAACACTCATCATTCATAGGGACTGTTCATCAATAGATTCAAATTCAGAGACAGAGGTAGAAACAAAAACAAAAATAGAAACTCTTTAGAGATAACAGCAAAACGAATTTTTAAGTTTTTTTTCCCATTTTCTTACTTCATGTTAATCCACGGTTCAGATATATCGAACCTGTGAAATCTTTAAACTTACTTCGGCACAAGGCCCATCATAATCAGATCCAACGAATATAAAATAGATCAACATAATACAGTATTATTATACACATGCTTAATCTAATAAGATAGTAAACAATATCATACATCATCATAGTTCAGTTAATTTATCTAAAAAGAGCACTTATAAGTATAAACAGAAATACAAGATCTATTACAATACAATTCAAGAATATCCATAATAGATCAACTTAAAATTCCATACGATAGTACTTCATGAAAATTCAATGTCACATGTTTTCACAATCAAGAAAATAGCAAACAATATCATGCATCATTTCAGTTAATTAATCTAAAAAAAGCCTTAGAAGTGTAAGCAGAAATACAAGGTCCCGTACCGACACTTGGTGAGTAACCAGATTCCTAAAAGTGGATCGAAAGAGTACTTTGTGTCTAGAACTCCTTTGGTGACTCCTACAAACTTTTTCCTTGTTTTCTCTTTCTATAACGTCACTTTCCCTCTCTAAAAATGGATGGAAGAAGAAAAAAAAATGGAAGTGGATGAAAGGACTTCTAGTAATCCTTGAACAAGCTCTTAAAAGTCCTACCTTTTCTCCTTCTTTTTTACTTTTTTCTATCTCTAAACTTTCCTCTTTCTCACTCTAAAATCTCTCTCTAAAAAGTGAGAATGGAAGAAGAAATGAACAGTGGGAAATGAGGAAAAAGGGAGCCTTTAAATAGGCATGGAGAACACTTGGATGTGAGCCACATGGCAAGCATCCAAGTGGGTGGTTGAGAGGTGGGTGATGAGTGGATGAGGAGTGGGTGACTATGGGACTCGCAAGGCATGGGGGAGTATGGGGGCGGGTAGGGGGCTTCTCCTTTTTTAGGTTTTCCTTTCTTTTCCTTCTTTCTTTTCTTTCTTTTCCACCTCTTATTTTATTTCATTTTATCTTTTTAAAAATTCATAATTATAAATTAAAAATAAAATAAAATTTAAATATTTTAAATAAACAAATGCCAAATTTAATAAAATAAGACATAGTAAAAATTAAAACACGAAAATATTAATAGAATTTTGACCATACACTAAAGCGCAAAGATTTGGGGTGTTACAGTCCCCCCATTTTAAAAAAAATTTGGTCTCTAAATTTGAAAAAAATTTTAAAAAATAATTCAGGAAACTGGTTCTGCATTTCTTCTTTTCTAACTCACCTAAGGTATAATTGATAGGAGAGTGTCTTTCGAAATATTTAATAATTACGGATTATTTGTATTTTGCTATAGTTTCTTTTAAGGATATTTTACCTGGAAAAAAGGATACTATCCTGAACTATTGCATTCTTCAAAATTCCTTACAGTATAATGTTTTTCCATCTATATTGTATATAGTTATCATGATTAACCCACATGCTTGATAGCATAATTCTTATTTTATTCATCATTTTAAGAATCTCTCAACAATATATATCATATCTTAACTTCATAACAAGAATAAATTTCAATTACCTAAGGAACTTGTAACACACCAGAACCTTCCTGCTTAATGTGTTGTGTAAAACTTCTATTTATTCAGACCCTAAGGCCATTAATTATTTAAATTTATGTTTTAAATTTTTGTATAATTTTGAGTTTGCTTAAAATTTTATTATTATTTATAAATTATTGTAATTTTATCCCTAATTTTTGAAATTTCAGTAAAAACGAATAAAAACGGCTAAGAAATCTCACGAAAAAAATGCGAGAAAAGTTTTCCCCGCTCGCACGAGCCTTACATGCCACGCACATGCGTGCAAGTGGCAAACTAGATGTGTGCCTGCTTGCAAGTCCCATCTGCGTGGGGTGCGAGCACGATTTGTGCGCGCACTAAATCGCACAGAGATAGCATGACTCCACCCGCCTATGCATGAGCCTACGCGCGCAGGCGCCTCATCCAACATAAGCCTCGACCAGCGCACATAACAGGCGTCATTAGTGTGTGGCAAGCCTTGAGCAACGCGTGCTACCCCTTAGATAGTGGACACCGCCTCTTGAGAGATGTGCACTCCCCTTATGGGCATGCGCTGTCGTTTGGCCAGAGTGTCGCCGTTGTTTGGGAGTTATACTCGTGTGACATCTCCAATGCAAATTAAGGCATAAGGGTGCCAGATATAGAAACAGATTATAAGTGCATGATAAAAATTGTATACAGTGGAGTAAATTATTACAAATCCTTTATTAAAATATATGAGTTCCAATTACACATATATATAACTGAGGCCAAAAGTGGCAAAATACAAAATATCAAAATACAAAAGGGTCACTTCTATTATTGTGCGATTGGGCTCATCAGAGTGCGAAAAAATCATACACTCGAGGTTTATGGATCCACATAATCCTCATAGACTTCAAGGGGTAGGTCAGTGGATAGTTCCTCACTATCTTTCTCATATGGGGGGCAGCATAAAAAGTGTGAGTTCCATATACTCAGTGAGAAAAATAGTATTTAAATAATATCGTAAGATTTTAAAAGTGAATAATTATGTCATTTGTACTTAACATCGGGTCACGCGGGGTCCTTTCTTACTTTATGAAAATAATTTTATTTATTAAAGGAAACATCATGTCATAATCACAACAATCAAATCAAAATCATACTCAACAATAAAAAAAATCAAATAAATCATGGAATGCTCATATTTTCGTGTCATGCTTCGCGAAGTCACTTTGACTTCCATCTCTAAGGGCAGATACGAATTTTTGACTACCCATGTGGAATGACCAGATCAAATACAGATAACAACAATTTGCTTAGGCACTTTTTTTGCTTGTCAAACCATGGTATGATCTATGACCACATTCATATCGACTATAATGGTTCTATCAGATATTTTATAGCCACGACTGTACTTAGCCAAAAGTAACCCCTAATAGATATTTGCATCACCACTCTCATCAGAGGGTACGCCGTCATCCATAGGAAGCGGTCATCTCACGTCTTTCGAGACCAGATGGGGGAGGGGGAAACAAATACCCCTAAGAGATAAAAAGTCTAACGAGACACTTGATGCATTATGTATGTCAATACTGATACATATAATTTTTGGACCATTCAGGCTTCATTATATTTATCTTTTCCTTTTTTTATATATTTTTCAAATAATATCGCTGGATTCATATTATTTAATTTACATGCAAATCATCAAATGCCTATAAAATCATATAGCATGCTTGAAATCAAGAACAATTCACTTTATTAGAACTACTAAACATGGAACATACAAAACACAAAATACAGATTCATAATTTTAATTTTCTAGAAATACTCCTTACAATGTTTAAAGAAATACTAAAATTCTTACCGAAACCTCAAAGTTTTCTTACACGTCTCTTCTTCTTCTTCTCTCCTTCTCTCTCTATACCACTCTCTCTCTCTCACAAAACTCTTGGAAGATGAAAGAATGAATTGAAAGTGATGAGGAAATAGGAGAAAGGGGTCCCTCTTTATAGAAAATGGGGACCATTAGATTTGTGCCAAGTGGAAAAATCCAGTAAAGAGAGAGAGAGTTGAGTGGAAGATGATCGATTTGACGCGAAGCAATGGCGGCATAAAAAACAGAGGAAAAAATACTCCACCAGCGGCTACACACCTAAGGCGGTGGCACACCACCCAAGGCAGCACACCGCAGCCAACGGGGTAGCAGCACACTACTCGAGGCAACAGTGTGCCTCACTCGGTTGGCTGCACGCTGCAGGCACCGGCTTATCCTACTGTAGGTAAGAGCTATCCTGCAGGTGCATAGGGCCTAAAGTGCACTGGGTGGCCCGTTCAGGCATACTGCACCCAAGCACATGTGCGTAAGCCTATCCACATAGATTTACTATACGAATGGCGCGCATAGAGTGCACGACGCCTATTCCTATCCGCGGGCAGACTGTCTTGTCTGTACGTGATAAGACTAGCGTGCAGGACCGGCCCTGCGCCCTGCACGGATAGGACGTGCGCACAGGGCGCACGTTCTGCGCTTAGTCCCGCGCGCACAACGCGTGGTGCCCGCATGGGCGAGCCTCTCCGGTGGGAGTTTCTCCTCTTCTTCCGTTTTCTATTAAAAACCATTTTCTTTAAAAAATAAAATAATAATAATAATAATAATAATAAATAAATTAAATATAAATAAATAAAATAACAAAATTGGTATAAAATTAAAATTACTAATTGAAATCATGAGTTACGATTTAAAGCTACGAAATAAATTTAAATGAGTTCTGATTTCAAGTTATAAATTTAGCGCAGTGGTGAGGGGGGTGTTACATGTCGTCCCTTGGCCGGCATGCCCTCGGTCTTCACACTAATTGTCGTGTCACCGTCGTCTCGTCGACCATCCGTCAGTCACGTCTATCAATTGTTTCATCGCGTTAGTCAACTTTTTCCTCCCTCTCTTCTAAAGGATTTATGCCACTTGGCAAAAATGAGATGCCATTTATTCTATAAATAGAGGCCCCTCCCCACCACTTCTTCACACACCATCTTTATTTTACTTCATTTAAAAGCTTTCTATAGAGAGAGAAAGAGAGAGCTAAAAAGAGAGAAGGGAAAGAAAGAAAAAAATGAATGTAGGAAAATCTATAAGTTTTTGGTAAGAAATATTTGGTAGTTTCTCGTACATTCTAATGAGTATTTCTAGAATAATAAAATTAAAATATTGTTTGATTAAATGGAAAATGGCATGCGTATGTTAAAGTTTCATTTAAATATCTTATGAGCTATGGAAAAGATAATACTTGCATGATTTAATAAACTCGTTTGTGTTTAAAATTTAATTAAGTGATATGAATGTGATGATATGCAAGGTAATGCACGAGGTGTTTCGATTCTTACTCAAGAAACATGGAAATGATGTGAAAAGCATGAATATTATTATATGAAAAACATGGATATTATGAGAAAAGAGATCATCAAAATACTTATGCATGACATTTCATATTAACATGATCTGTTAGGCTTTTTATATATGACGGATTCTATTCTCTCCCATCTAGTCTGAAAACACATGAGATGACCACTCTCTGTGGAGGATGACGTATCTTCTGACGAGAGTGGTTACGCAACATGATTGTAGGGGTCACTATGGCGACATATGACTGTGAATATATTTTATATATAGGACCACTGTTGTTGGCACGGTCGTGGTCATAAAACATGTCATGGTTTAGCAAGTCGTAAATGTGTTGTGGTTAGCAAGCCATAAATATGTTGAATTATGAAATGAACTTGTCTTTCCATAATGGTAATCAAAAATCCATATTACCCTCAGTAGATATGAGTAAGAATTGTATCATGCGAAGGATAGATAAAAGATGAAAAAGAAAGCATGATATGATTTATGTTTGTTTTATTTTCTCTATTCTATGCATGATATGATTATCTTGATGTTGATGCTTTTCTAAATAAAATAAAGACGTTTTCTTTAATATTGAAATGAACTTACAACGATTGCCGATGGTAAATGGTTTATAGTATATCTCTTTAAAGTTTAAGCACTTTTAAAATCTTAAAAATATTGTTTAAATGCTATTTTTCTTATTGAGTTTATGGAACTTACCCCTTTCCATGCTTCCCCCAAATGAGGATGATAGTGAGGAACCGCTCATTAATTTACCCATTGAAGCCTTCAAGGATCCCATGGATGCATGAATCATTATGAGTGCATGTTTTATTCTGCACTCTGATGAGTCTATTTTGAAGAGGCTTGTATTTATTATTTTACCAAACTTGGCCTCAATATTGCAAGATTTGGAACTCTAATTTTATTTTGTAAGGGATCGTAATATTTATTCCACTGCATATAATTTACCTTGATGCACCCTTAATTTATTTGTATCTGGCTCCCTTATGCTATATTTAGTATTTGGGGATGCTTTAGAACCTCAATGACATGGTATGTTTACAATCTCTCAAAATTTCATGTGTCTTATTTAAATTATTACTTGTTCATCTTCTGAAAACTAATACATAACTATTTAGAATATAAAATCTCTGATTAAATTAATGCATCAAGACTTAGCGTCTCACTATTATATTGTATATGATTGTTATCTTTATCTGACATGACTCGGGAACATCACCAAGGAATTTCTCAGTGACCATGTATATCATATCTTAAATTCATCCCAATGATAAATTCTTAATTATCTAAGTAGCTCCAATGTTATAGTACATTTTTAATCTCAAAATAACATAAGTCACATACTCTATTTTCCATAACCGTTATACTCAGTTACCTAAACAGCCTCAATGTCATGATAAATCTAGGGTCTCTTGAAATTCATGCATCCAAATTATTTCCTTTATTTTCTAACTTTCGAGAATTAGTACGGGATAATGTTGAATATATTCCTTTATACTCTCTAATTACACCAATATATGTATTATCTTTAAAGGTTTGGAATTTAGAACAATGTTTGATGTGGTAATTTTTTGACCTCAAAGTATTATCTATGGACTTGATATGATATATCTATAAAGGTTTTTAAGACTCTTTTTTCACTTCTCTTTAGTTGGGTCAATATCCTACCATGTCTCATATAATTGAATAATATTTGTCCGTATAAATTAACCAAGATTTGAATAATCTCTAAAGTACCCTAATCCTTGATTTAGCTTTCTCAAAGGTCATCTAAAATTTCCATCGCAAGTTATGGAGTCCACAATTTGTATTAGTAATTCTTAGGGACTCATATTTCTTACTGATGATTGTTAGGGGTCCTTGATCAAAAGGTCAAATAATAACATGATTAAAGTTGATTATATTCTCTACCTATTTCAATCTTTCCAGGGCTAAGTACTACATCCTTCGCCTCTTAAGGCTTCGAGTGACTTATCCTTAGGTAAGCCCTAAGATATAATTCTTGAGTTTGTTGTATTACTATTTTGTGCTTATCAATTTGAAGAAGCATTCTTTATGCATTTAATCCTTAGTTTTCATTGTCTACTTAGAGGACAAGTCTTGATTTATTTGTATAACTTGTACTTTTATATTTCAACTTGGGAGTAAGGAAAAGATATGCACGGGTTGTCACACCAAGGGCCTTATTATTAGAAAATGTTGCTAGAAATACTGTCGTTGAGTATTTAATTTAGGAGGAGTAAGGTCCTTTTGTAGAGAATCCTAGTTACTGAGCATATGGAACTCACTCTTTCCATCCCCCCAGATGAGGAAGAAAATGAGGAAGAAAATGAGGAACCGCAGGCAGACCTGCCTTTAGAAGTCTATAAGGATCCCGTGGATTCACAAGTATGAGTGCATGTATGTTTCCACACTCTGATGAATTCCAGTAGCATAGTGAAAGAAGTGGCCCTTATGTTTTGTATTTGGTAGCCACTTCTGCCCTCAGTGATGTATGTATTTGGAACATTATATATGTATCTGTAAGAGATTTGTTAAAGTTTGATTCTGCTGCATAAATATTTTCATGCACTAGTTATTCTAAATTTGTATCTAACACCCAATTGCCTTAATTGGCAGCTAGGATGTCACAGGTGGTATCAGAGCTAGGTTATTGCATAAAAAATCCCTTACATGGAGGCCTATGATAGATAAACCGTTTAGAATACCTATGAAAGATAAATGTCCTCCTTTCAAAGATTAAACCTCCAACTCGTGTTTTCCTTTTTTTTTTAGGAATAACATGGGAAAAACCATCTGTAGAATATACTGAACAACCTGAAGCCCTGGATCATCTGCCTAAGGCTGAATTTGTAAATTTTTTTGAGTTATTCAAGAATTAACTGCAGCCATAGGACAAAACCAGGCCAACCCTTGTCCACCCCCTGCCTTTGAGTTTTGAAATCCAACTCAGTCTATCTCCGATAATATAGTGGAGTTTAGAAAACTTAACCCCCACACTTTAAAGTTGGCTTTGATTCTTTGGTAGCTGAAGCCTGGATCTTACAAATAGAAAAAGCTATTCTCTGTACTAGAGACCAAAGAACAAAAAGTCCCTCTTGCAGCCTTTATGTTAAACGGTGAAACCGAACACTGGTGGCGACTTAAGAAAGAAGTCCTACCTACCCCTACTACCTGAGAAGTTTTCATGGATGCTTTCTTTGATAACTTCTTTCCTACTTATGTTCGAGAAAAGAAAGAGGAGGAATTCCATGACCTCCACCAAGGAAGCTTGTCTGTAGCCCAATATGTAGCCATTTGTTCAACTGTCTAGGTTTGTCCCTTTAATGGTCACCCCCGAAAGCTAAAAAGTTAGGAAGTTTCTCAAGGGCCTTCGTGCCGACATTTATGATCGGGTCGTGATGCTGAGACCCAGCTCATATGTGGAAGTGCTTGAACATGTCCATTTGGCCGAAGATTTTATCTCAGCTAAGCACTAACACTTTACTCGAATTCGAGTCCAACAACAATCTCAATAGCGTTGAAAGAGATTTTTTGACCCAGTAAGTAACCCCCTTGACAAACGAATCAGAATTTCCCTTCTTCTTGCCTTGCCCCTACCTACAGCCCCACTTGCCAGAACTAACCAACCTTATCAACATTGTAGTTGCTCGCATGGTGACCTACTATGTCGGCGTATCAATCACACCTGCTATCGGTGCGAAAGCGCCCAACACCTTATAAAAGACTACTCTCAGCGATCGAAAGATGTAGCCTGACCCACAGTAGAAGATCGAATATACCATTTAGATGAAACTAAAGTCCTTCTTGCTCCTATTCTCATCCAAGGTATGTTTTCTATTCATAATATTCCGGCCAAGGCTTTGATCGATACTTGTACAACTCATGCTGGTAACCTAAAATTGAGACTAGAAGCTTTAGGAAAAATGCTAGTGGTGAAAACTCACTCTAAGGGACTACTAGAGGCTCATTGCTTATATAAGGATTGTAGGATAAAAACTTCAAGGATAGAAATGTATGTAAACTTGATACTATTAGATTTTATAGGATTTGATGTAATATTATAAATGGATTGGTTAGAAATATAATAGACTGTGAAAGTAAGATTGTATCTTTATAATCCCCAAAAAAGAAATAAAATTTGTTATCATTTTTTTAACAATTGAATGAACAGGAATATGGATGCTGATCTTGTTGTGTGTTACATACCCATTGTTTGCAATTTTCCTAATGTCTTTCCCATTGAACTCCTTAGTCTACCTCCCCACGTGAAGTAGAGTTTCTGATTGAATTATTGCTTGGAACCTAACCGATCTCGAAGCTCGCGTATCACATGAGTAGCACTGAGCTAATAGAGTTGGAACATCAGCTTTTTGATCTTATCACCCAAAAATTCATTCGCCCTAGCCATTCTCCTTGGGGCACTTCGGTGTTGTTCGTAAAGAAAAAGGATGGTACCCTCTAACTTTGCGTGGATTATAGAAAACTCAACCGAGTGACTATTAAAAATAAATACCCTTTACCCCAGATCAACGATCTCTTCAATTAACTGCAAGCAGCCACGGTCTTCTCTAAGATCGATATCAGAACTGGGTACTATTAGTTGAGAATAAAGGATAAAAATATTCTAAAAACTGCATTTCGGTGTAGATATGGATTGTACGAGTTCAGGGTGATGTCGTTCGGATTGACTAATGCCCCAAAAACTTTCATAGAATTAATGAATCAAGTTTTTTGGCACAAACTGTATCAATACATCATTGTCTTTATTGATGACATTCTAGTGTATTCCAAAAGCTATGAGGAACATATTGTGCATTTGGCTGAAGTGCTGGAGACCCTCTGCCAAAACCAACTGTATGCAAAACTAAGCAAGTGCTTCTTTTGAATGGATCAAGTTTCTTTTCTCTATCATGTAATCTCAAATGAAAGAGTTTCTATAGACTCATCTAAGTTGGAATCAGTGACTAGCTAGAGTCTGTCCACCAATGTGGCCGAGGTACGTAGTTTTTTTGGCTTGACAGGCTACTACTGACGATTCATTGACGGATTCACCAAGATTGCTGCCCCCATGACTCAGCTCACCAGAAAGGGTGTACCCTTCATTTGAAATTATGCATGCAGTGAAAACTTTATGGAGCTGAAGCACCGTCTCACCTCTGCCCCTAGGTTGATCCTTCTGGATAATGAAGGGAGATTCTAAGTTTATTGTGATGCATCTCATATTGGTTTGGGGTGTGTCTTGATGCAGCATGGCAGAGTAGTCACCTTTGGATCCCGACAGCTTAAAGTCCATAAGCAGAACTACTCTGCCCATGACCTGGAGTTGATAACCATTATCTTTGCCCTGAACTTATGGCGACATTACTTGTATGGCAAAACTTTTGAAATCTACACTGACCATAAGAGTCTTAAATATATCTTTTTGCAACGAAAGTTAAACATGAGGCAAAGACATTGGATGGATCTTCTGAAGGATTATGATTGTCAGATCATTTATCACCCTAAGAGAGGAAATGTAGTCGTCGATGCCCTAAGTTGACGAGAGTTGTTGTGCTAGCATAAACCATGACATTCAGTTGGAAGATGATGGACATCGTGCAATCACTCGGCCTTAGCTATTATAGCAAAGGAACCTACCTCGCCCAAATCCAAGCCCTACTGGATCTCTTTATGAAGATCTGGGAAGCACAGACCACGGACCCAGAACTCATTAAGACCCTGGGTAAGTTTACTTCGAATGAATCTCCTGATTTTAAAATCTCTGATGATGGATTGTTCAAATTCCAGAACTGAATTTGGGTCCCGGATGCAGTACGCACAAATGTACTCAAGACTGCATATACTTCCAAGTTATCCATCCATCCCAGAATTACCCAGATGTACTGGGACTTAAAGCGACAATATTGGTGGCCAAGAATAAAGAAGGATATAGTTGACTATGTCTCTTAATGCCTTACTTGTCAATGGATAAAGGCAAAACATTAGAGACCTAGTGGATTGTTATAGGATCTTTTGATTCCCAAATGAAAATAGGAGCACATAACTTTGGATTTTGTCACCAAATTGCCCAGGGCCTGTTTTGGTCGAAATGCCATTTGGGTCATTGTGGATAGATTGACCAAGACTACCCACTTCCTGCCTATTCGAACAAAGGACTCCACGAGTAAATGAGCCCACCAATATGTGGATGAGATTGTTCGACTCCATGGAGTTCCCTGGTCCATTGTATCCAACTGTGACCCCCAGTTCACCTCTTATTTTTGGGATAGCTTCCAAGAAGCCTTGGGGTCTGGGTTGTACTTCAGCACCCCTTATCATCCCTAGATAAATGGTCAGTTTGAGCGTACGATCCAAATATTAGAACACATGTTACGTGTTTGTGTTCTCAACTTTGGTGATAACTGGTATGAGTATCTTCCTTTTTTGTGAATCTCTTATAATAACAGTTACCATTCCAACATCGATATGGCCCTGTATGAGTATCTTCCTTGTTGTTCCCCTACTTGCTAGAGTGAAGTCGAGAACTAGCGCCACTTAGGACCAGACCTCATTCAAGAGACCATTGAGAAAGTCACAATCATTCGTAAGAATTTAAAAATTTCCCAGAGCCACCAAAAGAACTACGTCGATAATCATAGGCGACCCTTGGAGATTGCCGTAAGAGATCAAGTTTTCCTGAAAGTCTATCCCTACAAAGGCAAGATGCAGTTTGGAAAGAGAGGGAAGTTGAGCCCTTGATATGTGGGATCTTTTCCGATCGTTGAGTGCATTGGACCCGTGGCTTACCGCCTAACTCTATCTCAGGAGTTCACAGGTTTGCATGATGTTTTTCTTGTCTCGATGCTCAAGAAGTACCACCCTGATCCTTCTCATGTTATTCTTCGTGATGAGGTATAGGTACAAACTGATATGACTTATGAGGAGGCTCCTATAAAAATTATCGGGTGGACTGATAACGTCTTACGTAATAAGACAATTCCCATGATGAAGGTACGTTTGCAGCATCACACCCCAGAAGAAGCTATGTGGGAGTTGGAGGACGAAATACAGAAGAAGTATCCAGACCTATTTAAGACAAATTTGGGGACCAAATTTTTTTAGGTGGGAGGGATGTAATACACCACCTATCACTGTGCTAAAATGATTTGAAAACTTCATTTATTCGGGCCTCTTTAAATTAATTTACGCTATTCTCGAGATCTGTGATTTTAATCTATTTTTATTTTTAATTTTTTATTTATTTTATTAATTTTGTAATTATTTTATTTTATTTTATTTTACTTTAAATTATTTTATTTTATTTCAGAAGAAACATTTAGAAAAAAATAGAAAAAAGGGTGAAATAGGAGAAAACTTACTCGCGGGAAAAATCCCATGAGGAAACGGTTGCCTGTGGGGGTATTGGGCACTGTGCGCGCACACATGCCTGCACAGTGGCCACGAGTCGTGCACACAACCCCACTGCGTGCACGCACAGGACGGCGTACAGCACGCACGTCCCATCTGCTTGCACGAAGTGGGGTCAGGACTAACGGGCACATCCTGTCGTGCGCAGGCGGGCCGTTCGTGCGTCACTTTGTACATGGATCGAAGTCGCACACTATGGGCGCACCGTCCTCACAACAGGCCTGCGCAGACAAGCTCTGTGCACCTGGGCCCTACGCGTGCGTAGGCTAGCCCATGTGGGCCCGACAGCAGACTAGCCTGTAGTGCACCGATCGGGCTCTACTACCTCGGACAGCTCTCAGCTGCTGCCTTAGGCGGCACGCTACCGTTTATAGTTGAGGAAAATTTTCTCCCTCATTTTTTGTGACAAAAATCTTTTTCTCCTCTCTTTTCATCGAATTTTTTCACTTGGCACGAATCTAATGGTTTTGAAATTCTATAAATTATCCTCCCCCTTCTCTTCCTCTCCACAATTCTATTTCTTCCATTTTTCAAAGGTTTAGAGAGAGAGAGATAGTAAATTAGTGAGAGAAGAAGAGAAAGAAAGGAAAAATGGTGAAGAAGAAAACATCGAGATTTCAGTAAGGAATTTAGTATTACTTTCGATGTCTTAAGGAGTATTTTTAGATAAGCAAATTTAATACGATAGTTATTTTGCCTGTTTTGCCTGCCTCTATATTCAAATGAGTCGAATTGTTCTGATTTTCAAGCATGTTGTGTGATTTACTGACACTTGATGAATTTGCATGTAATAAATGTAATATGTATTCTGTGATAATAAAAGTAAAATAAAAGAAAAGAAAAAGAGAAAAGTAGAATGAAGCCTGTATGGTTCGAAGTGTATTTGTATTGACATGCATATTGTATCAAGTGTCTCATTCGACTTTTTATCTCTAAGGTGTATCTATTTCTCTTACCCTTCGTGGTATCTGTTTCCCCCTCCCTTATCTGGTCTAGAAAGACGTAAGAGGATTGCTCCCAGTGGATGACGGCATGCCCTCTAACGAGAGTGATATCACACTATCTGTAGGAGTCACTCATGGCTAAATAATGTCATGACTATAGACTATCTGTTAGAACCATTATTGTTGGTACGACTGTGATCATAGATTGTACCATGGTTTGGCCAGCTGCAAGTGGGCCAGAGCAAACTGCCATATCTGTATTTGATCTGGTCATTCCACTTGGGCAGTTAGAAATCTGTATCTGTATCTGTCCTCAGAGATAAAAGTTTGTAACGATTTCACGAAGCATGACACAAAAAACTGTGCATTTCATGATTTATTTAATTTTCTCTATTATTTAGCATAATCCATGTATATTTGATTTTCTGTGTTAATATACTATTTTGATATTCAAATAAATAATTTTTTTTCTAATGATAAGTTAAGTGAACGAGGAAGCTAAACGGTAAGAAAAATAATAAACTTTTAAAATCTTACTATGTTAATTTAATATTATTTTTCTTACTGAACATATGGAACTCACTCTTTCCATCCTTCCTCCCTCCCCAGATGAGGAAGAAAATGAGAAACCGCAGGCATACCTACCCTTGGAAGTCTATGAAGATCCTATGGATCCACAAGTCTGAGTGCATATCTGTTTTCGCACTCTGATGAATTCCACTATCATAGTGAAAGAACTGGCCCATATGTTTTGTATTTTATAGCCACTTCTAACCTCAGTGATGTATGTATTTAGAACATTATATGTATATATATATCTATAACGGATTTGTTAAGGTTTGATTTTGCCACATAAATATTATCATGTACTCGTTATTCTGAAACTGTATCTAACACCCATTGGCCTTAATTGACACCTAGGATGTCGCAGAGATGTTTTTGTTTCTCTCCCATTTACTAAAAAAAGACATGAGAGGATCGCTCCTTATGGATGATGACATACCCTCTGATGAGAGTGGTGACACGATATGATTGTAGGGGTCACCTTTGGTGAAGTACAGTCGTGAACATAGTTTACATGTAGGACCACTGTGATTGGCACGACCGTGGTCATAGATCGTGTCATGGTATCGCAAGTCGTAAATGTGTTATTGGTTTTACAAGCCGTAAATTGTTGTTATAACATGAATTGAATTAGTCATTTGACATGGGTAGTTGGAAATCCATATTGCTCTCAATAGATAGAAGTCAGAACAACTTCGCGCGAAGAATAAAATGAAATAAAGAACATGTCATGATTTGTTTAATTTTCTCTATTTTCAGCATAAATGATTTGATTAACATGATATGACTATAACTTGATATTTTCTTTAATAAAATAAATTATTCTCATAATAAAGAACCCTAACATGACTCTTGATGATAAGTAATGATGGTACTTTATTTTAGTTTTAATTACTTTTGAAATCTTAGTGATATTATTTAAATATTATTTTTCTTACTGAGTATATAGAACTCACCCCTTTCCACGCCCCTCTCCAGATGAGGAAGATGGTGAGTAATCGATCACTGATCTACCTCTTGAAGCCTTGAGAATCCTGTGGACCCATGAACGTTATAAGTGCATCATTGTCCGGCACTCTGATGAGTTCATCTTTTATAGAGATATTAATTAATTTTATTTCTACCTTAGTGTTGTCTGAAACTCTATTATTATTTTGTAAGGGATTGTAATTATTTATTCTGTTGCATATATTTAACTTATATGCACTCGTAATCTGTTTCTGTATCTGGCACCCTTATACTCTAATTAGCATTTGGAATGTCATAAATAGTATCAGAGCAGTTATGCAGAATAATCCCTTACAATTGAGGATGTAGTTAGAAAACCCTTTTAAGATACTTAAGATATGTCTTTTTTCAAAAACTAGACCACCAACTCGTGTCTTCCTTTTCTTTTATAGGAATGACGTGAGGAATACCTTTTATAGAGTTAACTGAGAGACCTATGGCCTAGGATCATCTGACCATGGCCGAGTTTACCGAGGTCTAACTACAACCATAAGCCAAAATTAAGCAAACTAATGCCAACACGCCTCTGCCCCTGACTATCGCTCAACCGAGAGGTCTATCTCCTATAACATAGTGGAGTTTAGGAAACTCAATCCACCCCACTTTGAAGGAGGCCCTGACCCCTTAGTAATTGCAGTCTGGATCTTATAGATAGAGAACCTTTTTCTCTATCTTAAACCTAATGGAGGAATAAAAGGTTTCCCTATCAACCTTCATGCTAATCGGTGAAGCCGAACATTGGTGACGGCTTAAGAAGGAAGTGCTACCTACCCTTACCACTTGGGAGGTTTTCATGGATGCGATTTTTGAAAACTTCTTCCCTGTCTATGTCCGAGAGAACAAGGAAGAGGAATTTCAAGACCTCCACCAGGAAATTTTGATGGTTGTCCAGTATGCAGTCTGATTTATCCAACTGTTTAGGTTTGCCTACTAATGATCACCCCTGAGAGTCGTAAGGCTAGGAAGTTTTTAAAGGGCCTCCATGCCGATATCTACAATCAAGTCACACTGCTAAGACCCAGCTCATATGCTGAGGTACTGGAACATGCCTACTTGGCCGAAGATCTTATCTCAACCTGGCACCAATGCATTGCCCGAGTCTACCCAGCAATAGCAACACCAACCCCAACAACCCAAAAAAAAGACTGCCTGACCCACTTAGTAGCAATCTTGATAAACGACCTCAAGTTACCCCATCCCCTATTTTGCCTCCACCTACAGAACACTCTATCTGACCTACCTAACTATGTCAACAATGTGGTCACTTGTATGGTGATCAACCCTATTAGCATTTGAACAACGCCTGCTATAAGTGCGGAAGCACTCAACACTTTGTGAGAGACTGTCCCCAGCGGCCAAAAGACATGGTTAGACCCATAGCCCAGGTTCGTGTGTACCACCTTGATGAACCCGGTGCCCTCGCCACTCCTGCTCTTATCCAGGGTATACTTTCTATTCATGACATTTTTGCTCAAGCTCTGATTGATATAGGTGCTACCTACTCATTTATTTCTTGTTCTTTTTCTTGTAAACTTAGACTTGAACCTTTAAATGAAGTATTAGTAGTAGAAACTCCCTCTAGAGGTCTTTTAAAAGCTCATTGTGTGTATAAAAATTGTAAAATAAAAGATTCAGGAGTAGAACTGTTTGTAGACCTTATACTTTTAGATTTTTCAGGATTCGATGTTATCTTAGGTATGGATTGGTCAGAGAAGTATAAGGCAATCATTAACCGTGAAAGTAAGATTGTAACTTTGCGTTCACCAAAAATGAAATAAAAATCTTATAAATTGTTTTGCTATTTTCTAACCTCTGAATAAATAGGAACATGGATGTCGATCCCACCGTATACACTATTCCTAATCTTTATAACTTTGCATACGTCTTTTTGGAGGAACTACATGGTCTACTTCCCCTACGGGAGATAGAATTTTCTATTAATTTACTTTCTGAAAGGCAACTATCTCAAAGCCTGCTTATTGCATGATTCGCATTAAGCTCATTGAACTTGAAAACTAGCTCTTTGAACTTCTTTATCAAATTTATTTGCCCCAGTCATTCCCCTTGGGATGCCCCGGTGTTATTCGTGAAGAAGAATGACGACTCTCTCCGATTGTGTGTAGATTATAGAGAGATCAACCATGTAACGGTGAAAAATAAGTATCCTTTATCTCGTATTGATGATCTTTTTTATCAGTTGTAAGGCACTACAATTTTCTTGAAGATTGATCTCTTATCGAGGTTCTATCAGTTGAGAGTTAAAGAAGAAAATATTTCAAAAAGGACTTTTCGATGCTGATACAGTCAGTACGAGTTCAAGATTATGCTTTTTGGACTGACTAATGCCCTTACTGCTTTCATGGATCTTATGAACAACGTTTTTTGGCATGTACTAGATCAATACGTCATCATTCGTTGATGACATCCTAGTGTATTCTAAGAGCCATGAGGAACACGCAGCTCTCTTGTCTCATGTATTGGAAACCCTCTACTAGAATCATCTGTATGTTAAGTTTCGCAAATACTCTTTTTTGTTGGATCGAGTCTTCTTTCTTTCCCACGTCATTTCGAGCAAAGGAGTTTTTATGGATCTATCCAAGGTTGAAACAGTGATGAACTAGAACCCACCAACAAATGTCGCTGAGGTACGTAGTTTTCTTGGTTTAACAGATTATTATCGGCAATTCATCAATGGGTTCTTCAAGATTGCAGCTCCATTGACCCATCTCACTAGGAAATGTGTAATTTTTACTTGGGACTATGAATGTGATGAAAATTTTGTTGAACTGAAGTATCGTCTCACATCTGCTCCAATGTTGATCTTCCCCAATAATACTGGAAGATTTTAGCTATACTGTAATGCATATCACGTGGGTTTGATATGTGTTTTGATGCAGCATGATAGAGTAGTTACTTATGGATTTAGGCAATTGAAGCCCCATGAGCGTAACTATCTCACTCATGACCTGGAGTTAGTTGGAAGCCATAGTCTTAACTTGAAGATATGGCGCCATTATTTGTATAGTTAGACATTTAAAATCGATACTAACTATAAGAGTTTGAAGTATATATTTTCGCAGAGGGAACCAAATATGAGATAGAGACGTTTGATGGACCTCCTGAAGAACTACGACTATAAGATCATTTACCACCTCGGTAGAGGCAATGTAGTTGCTGATGTTCTGAGCTAGAAGGAGTATGCTTTGTTGGCCCAAACCAAGGCCTCTAGTTAGAAATTAGTTGATGCAATGCAAGCGCTTCGCCTTAACAATTATGACAATGGTGTCTACCTAGCACAGATATGAGCTTTACCTGACTTTTTATGAAGATTTAGAAAGCTTAATCCACTGACCTATAAATAACTAAAAATTTGAATCAGTTTAATTCTGAAGAATTTTCTAATTTTAGGCTCACAAATGATGGATTGTGCAGATGTTGGGATCATATTTGGGTCCCTGCCACTATCAAGATGGATGTTCTCAAGGCTACCCATGCCTCGAAATTGTCCTTCCATCCTGAAAGTACCAAGATGTTCGGGACCTGAGACGTCAATATTGGTGGGCTGGAATGAAGAAAGACATTATCGACTATGTCTCCTGATGCCTTACTCGGCAGCGAGTTAAAGTTAAACACTAAAGACTCGGCAGTTTGTTGTAAGGCCTCCCCTTATAGAATGAAAGTGGGAGCATGTGACCATAGACCTTGTCACCAGTTTACCCAGAACTTGTTCTGGTCATAATGCAATATAGGTCATCGTTGACAGGTTGACCAAGATAGCCCATTTCCTACCAATCAGAATCACAGATTCCACTAACAGATTTGCCCCCCTGTATGTCAAAGAGATTGTTCAACTCCACATCATTCCCTTATCCATTATATCAGACAGAGATCTGCGATTCACTTCTCATTTATGGGACAATTTTCAAGAAGTACTTGGTTCAGGATTGTACTTCAGCACTACCTATCGTACTCAGACTGATAGTCAGTTTGAACGTACCATCAAGACGCTTGAAGACATGTTGTGTGCTTATGTCCTCGACCTTGGTGATAATTAGTATGAGTACCTTTCCTTATGTGAGTTTGTTTATAATAACAGTTATCATTCCAGTATTGGTATGGATCCATATGAAGCCCTGTATGATAGGCTCTACCGTTCTCCCACTTGCTGGAATGAAGTCAGGAACTAACATCGTTTGGGACTTGATTACATTCAAGCGACTATCGAGAAAGTTGTCATCATTCGAAGGAACCTAGCCACCATTTAAAGTCACTAAAAAAGCTATGCCGACAGCCGTAGAAGACCCCTAGAGATTGTGGTTCGTGATAAAGTCTTTTTTAAGATCTTTACTTACAAGGAAAAAACGTGGTTCACTAAGAAGAGTAAGTTGAGCCCTCGTTATGTGGGACCTTTTTTAGATCGTGAAACATGTAAGATACATGGCATACCACCTCGCTCTATTCCCAGAGTTTACGGGTTTACGTGATGTTTTCCATGTCTCCATGCTCAAAAGGTACCACCCTTACCCTTCTCACATCATTCCTACTAAAAAATGCATGTTCAAGCAAATATGACTTATGAGGAGCTCCCCGTAAAAGTCTTTGATTGGACTGACAAAGTCTTACACAATAAGAGGATCCCCATAGTGAAGGTGCAATGGCAACACCATACCCTGGAGGATGCGACATGGGAACTCGAAAGTGAAATGCGAGAAAAGTTTCCTGACCTATTCATGACAAATTTGGGGGACAAATTTTCTAGGTTGGGGAAAATGTAACACCCCAAAAATATTCGTGCTTAATTTGTAATATGAACCCCTATTTATTCGGGCTCTAAGGCCATTTAAAACTCTTTAAATTTCATATTTTAAATTTTTAGATAAATTTTATATTTTAGTTTCGTATTCATTTAGTTTAAATAATTATTAAAATTATTTTTATTAATTTATTTATTGATAATTTATTTTTAAATTCAATTAAAAAGATTTCATAGAAAAATGGAGTAGAAACGATAGAAAATCCCATGAGAATGCATGCAGGAAAAACCCTGCCCGTGCAGGCTCCACGCGCCGCTCATGCATGTACGCGCACAGCCAGTATAGGATGTGCGCCTGTGTGCAAATCCCATCTGCGCGGGGCGCGAGACTTGGTCTAAGTAGCTCTGCGTGACTAGTGCGCCATGGTAGGCCTGTGCGCAGTATGCCTGCGCGCGGTGGGCCTGCGCGCGGTAGGCCTACGCGCAGTAGGCCTTCAAGAGGTGGGCCTGCACGCGGTAGGCCTATGCACGGTAGGCCTCCTCGTAGTAGGCCTGCGTGTGTGGCTTTTTAGGCTTGTGGTGTGCAACAGGCTTGGGCAACATGCGCTACCTAGGCAGTGCGTGCCGCACCCTGGGGTGTCGTGTGTCACCTTCGGATAGCGTATACTGCCAATTAGGCATCGTGCCTTTGTCACTTGGGTGATGTGCCACTGTTGTTTAGGTGGCGCGCCTCCGGTTTTTTCACCACCATCACGTTGCATCTTCCATCCATCAGTCATCACATTTCATCATTTCATCTTGATTTTTTCTTTTTTCACAAGATTTTGCCACTTAGTGCAAATCTAACGGTCCCAATTTTTTATAAATAAGAACCACCTTTTTACATTTTCTCACCACTCCCACTTCATTTTTCCATCCACCAAAGGGTTTTATAGAGAGAAAGATATATAGAGAGAGAAGATGAAGAAAAGAAGAAGAAAAATGAGTATTTCTAGATTAAATTTAGGAAACACCAAAGTTTCCATAAAGAATTTATTATTTACTTTTAACATACTAAGGAGTATTTTTAGATTAAATTAATGAAGTTTTAAATTAAATAGTTGCATGTTTAATCTTATATGCTCAAATAAAATTATTATATGCTTATATGAACGTATATAAATTTATTACTCGCATGTTTAACTAAAATGACTAAATACTTGTGATAAATGTTGATGCATGATACATTGTACGATGGAGAAGTGATAAAGCATGAATTAATATTTAAGCATGAGAAATATGTATCAGTATCAACCTGCATGATTCATAAAATATTTCGTTAGGCTTTTTATCTCTAAGGTATTTTTGTTTCTCCCCCATCTATTCTGAAAAGACGTGAGAGGACCACTCCCTGTGAATGACGGCATACTTTTTAATGAGAGTGGTGATGCGATATGATTATAGGGGTCACCTTTGGCAAAGTATGGCTGTGACCATAGTTTACATGTAGGACCATTGTAGTTGGCATGGTCGTGGTCATAGATCATGTCATGATTTAGCAAGCCGTAAATGTTTTATTGGTTTAGCAAGCTGCAAATTGCTGTTATAACATGAATTGAATTGGTCATTCCACATGGATAGTTGAAAATTCATATTATCCTCAATAGATGGAATTTGGAACGACTTTGCGTGAAGAACAAAATGAAATAAAGAACATGTCATGATTTGTTTGATTTTCTTTATTTTCAGCATGAATGATTTGATTGGCATGATATAACTATGTCTTGATGTCTTATTTAATAAAATAAATTATTTTCATAATAAAGAACTCTGACACAACTCCTGATAATAAGTAATGATGATATTTTTTTTAGTTTTAATTACTTTTAAAATCTTGATGATGTTATTTAAATACTATTTTTCATACTGTGTATATGGAACTCACTCTTTTCTATACCCCCTCTAGATGAGGAAGATAGTGAGGAACTAATCGCTTATTTATCCCTTGAAGCCTTTGAGGATCCCGCGGATCCATGAACTGTTATGGGTGCATAGTTTTCCCGCACTCTGATGAGTCCATCTTTTGTAGAGGCTTGTAATTAATTTTGTTTTTGCTTCAATGTTTATCGAACTCTATTATTATTTTATAAGGGATTGTAATTATTTATTCTGCCACATACATTTATCTTATATGCACTCATAATATGTTTTTGAATCTGACACCCTTATACTTTAATTAGCATTTGGGTGTACATTTAATATAGTCGAAATTGTTCCTTGAGATCACCTATTTAGAGATGACAACGTGACGAGTTCTAAAATGGTTCTTGCTGAGTATGTGAAACTCACCCAAATTCACCCATTTTAGATTAGGAAAATCAAGAGCAAGCTCAAGACCAACAAGGGCAGTGAAGAGATTTTTATTTTGGGTGTTTTAGAAAACCCTACTATGAGGTTGATTAACCTTCGAACCTTGACTTATTATGTAATTTGCTTTGTAAAGTCAATACCTCATGTAGTTTCTCTAACATTATTATGTATCATTTCAAGTGATGGAAATGATTAAATTTATTTGTTGCAATATTAATTTAAAATAAATTTTAGATTTATCTATGGAATTGTTCGCATTGACGTCATAGCTCCATTGAAGTGAGGGATGTTACAAAAATAATAGATCTTTTGAGGAAATGGTTATAACCATGAAATGTGAGAATAATTTACCAAAATAGCAATATAACATGTTATGTAATGAATAGAACTCTCATTCGGCCACTATTAATGTAACATCTTAGATACTGGTGGGATAAAAGAGAGACTAATAATAAAAACAGATACGAGTGCAAATAATGAAATAAATATGCAATGAAAAATAGAAATCCTTTACAACAAAATCAAAGGTTCATTTTACACGTGAGGCCAAAGATTGGCTACGAAAATATGAATATACAAAAATATGAGTCATTTTAATAATTACAAATAGGTGTCATCAAAGTGCAGACAAAATAAAGCACTCGCAATCATCGTAGGGATCAAAACAAGCTTCAAGGGGCAACTCAACGAGCGAATAATCACTTCCATCATCTGAAAGAGGCATGAATTGGGGAGTTTCATATAACTTAGTAAGGGAAATAGTACTTAAACTGTAACACTCCAACCCTTTTTTATTTTATTTTTATTATTGTAATTATTATCTGAATATAATTATTATTCATGTAATTTTATATTGAATTTAATTTAGTTTAATTTATTTTAATAGAAATAATAATAATAATAATAATAAAAAGGGATAAAAATTATTTATGGATTTAATTAAAAACAATTTTGGGAAAAAGGGGAGAAAATTTGGGTTCTGGAGGTATTTTTGATAGAAAAATCGGAAACCGGGGGTAAAAATACAATTTAAAAAAGTTGTACCACGTCAGCTACCCGGTCAGCAGCCCCGGCTAACCAGGACGCGCCAAGTGGCAAAGATGCTGACGCGGGAGGCCACACGGGAGGCAGCCACGTGGGCAATCCGCGTGCGCACGATCGAACGACTGAGATCCGTTCCTGCGCGCATGGACGACCCAGATCAAAAACACGCACGGACGGTCCAAATTGCATCGCACACTGTCAATCCAGATTGAATCACGCACGGATGGCCCAGATTGAATTGCGATGAACGGTCTAGATTCATTCCCTATTTAATCGCGATCGGACAGTCCAGATTAAAAGTGATGGACGACTCAGATCAAAAGCGGATGGGTACAAATAACCTCATCCGCACCCAAACCCTAACCCTAGTCGCCAGATCTCCTCGTTAGAGAAGACAGCCCAGCCGCCGGGGAGCCAACCGCTGCCACCCGCCGCCGTACAGGAGCAATTTTCGGCCGCCAATCGAGGTAAAAATTCTACTCTTTGCTCAGAACTTGATTCTAAACCCACCTATGGCCAAATCAGAGCGAAAGAACCGATCAATTGACTGAAAAACGCTGCCAAAGCCCAGCGGCACTGCCGCAGGGTGTCTCAGTTTTTGCCTCCAATAAGGCCCTTCCCGATTCCTGTTCGATGTGATTTTTCTACCGTTGTGATCGCCGTTTCCTCCTCTATAGGTTGACTGGAGCAAAATACTAAACCGCAACGTGAGTCGGAGGAGACGCCGCACCGGGGAGCCCCACCACCAGTAAGTTTCAGTTTTCTGTGTTTCTTTGCCCACTGAGGGCCCTAAGTATATTTTCTCACAGGAACCGATGCAAGTTTGGCTGAATTTGACTAAAAACAACCAACCCAAGGCAGATTACCGCCGCGAGCAGCAGCACCGTCGCCAAAGCACGGCGAAGCCGTCGTGCCGAAATTCTGAAATTGGCCGAGTAGGCCCTGAGTCTGATTTTTGAGTTATTTGGGACATGTGTAGGTACCGTAAGCGCGTTTCAGTTCCTAAAAAAAATTCAGGGAACCCTGGGACCGCCCGTAAGCACAGTGAAAATCTAATTTTCAGTGTTAAATCAAGTAAAGACCCCTCACCCTATTTCCTGTCATGAAATTGAAGTCTGAATAAATGATAATACTGTATTTTGTACAAATTAAGTAGATATGCATAATTAATTACGGTTGCTAATGGAGCTCGAACTGGACATATTTCTCTGTCACTTCCTGTTTGATTTATTTTACAGTTTAAATGCATTATGCTATCTGGTTTATTAATTCTATGGTTTTGAATGCATGTATCGCTGCTTACTTCACTACTGTTTGATTTTGGGAATCTAAGATATGTTTAATATTTGGAATCTAAGATATGCTTGCTTTGTTGGATGCACGTTACTTGTGTATGCATTCATGTTTGAGTTGGTAACGGACACTAAGGACAAATAGGAATGGGATGGGATTTGATAAATGGATAAGAAGACAGCCTCACTAGATATCTTGGGAGATGGTGGACGGACCGGGTTCATAGGGAACCCCATCGTGAACGTTGTCTCATACCGGACGGGGTATGGAGACTTGGTCATTTAGCGCCCATATCTGACGGGATATGGGGACGGCCCGCTTCACCCTCATACCGGACGGGGTATTGAGGTTTATAGTTTTGGCGCTCATACCGGATGGGGTATGGGGACGGCCCTGAAATTAAGCTTGTTAAAGAGAATGGTTCACGTGTAGCGGTGACCGCTATGGATCCCCATGGATACTAGTAGGCTGATAAAAAGAGGCAAATTGTTGTTTGATGATTTGAATATAAAAGTATGATATGTGCTATGTTATAGATTATATATGAATTCATGATATTTATAATGTTATTGTTTTCGTAGGTAGTTTTTATTAATCTCATTGCAGTAAGTGGATGGTAAATGGTTTGATTATTGATAAATGAATTTGTTTAAAATTTGTGCTCCATTGGTTGTTTTTGGTTTTTTATCGACCTTTGCTTCTGTGACGGTGATATAGTGTGATGTCCTTATTGGGCTAGTGTAGCTCATTCCTTATTTAACCATTTTAGATTAGGAGGACCTGGTTCCCGAGCTCGATCCATAAGAAGACGGCGAGTAATCATCTGAAAGGGGCATGGATTGGGGAGTTTCATATAACTTAGTAAAGGAAATAGTACTTAAACTACATAGCTAAGGTTTATCAAAATGATTAACTTTAAAATAAAATGTCATTCCTCAATTAAATAACTTCCCTCAAAAGTTCATCGCAGGATGAGCTCAATTTAAATATTTAAAAAAGACTTTTATTTTTCTTTAAGAGAACTATATGGACATCATCAACATATCGAATAATAAAGACAAAAAATTATAGAGTCAAACCTAATAAAGCATTATAATAGTAATTAGTTGAATCAACTAAGAACACAGTAAGATCAGGATAAAATAAAAGAACCATCATACTAAATCACCATAGAGTATCAACAACTATCCTAGTCATATTTGTGTTTCATTTACGTCTTTTACCGACCTCCGTGCAAAACTGTTTCAATATATACTTAGGGCAGAGGGGATCTCCAATTATCACTGTGAATGATCAATCAGTTCTATTTCCATATTGTGTCAATTCTATTTCCTTATTGGGTCAATTCAATTTTCATATTGGGTATAATCTATGACCACGACCATACGTCGCCTATTTTTCCTTACATATCATATCGCAAATCCACTCTCATAAGAGGAATGCCGATCAATTCACATATAGCAGTTCACAAACATTTTATATTCAGAGTAAGGAGAGACAAAAACCCCTCATAGATAAACTGTTAAACAGATTTTCATTCTTTTCTCTTTTATATTCGATGTTCATTCATAATAGTCACATGTTTAGAATCCTGTGGGGATCTAAATACATGTTCGGCCCAAGGCCTATTTCCACCTAGACTTGACCTTCAGGTCATCCTCTCGAGCTAAAGCCAACTAAAATAACCCTCTTCACCAATACCAAATGGTAAGGCAAAGGGGCAACCCGCATGCGTTTTCAGTTATCATGTTTTTCGTGCATCATGCTCAATATTCCATATTCATACTTAAATGAACAATAAATTATCATAATAGAGATCCATGTTTAAAAGCACTCAACATTTCAATTTATCTTTTCAAGAAAAATCATTTACAAATGTAAGGAAAAATACCATAAGAATCCCTTACCGTAACCGTTGTTTGATTTGTCTTTTGGAAAAGGAAGAAGAGGCTTTTAGCGGTCTTTGAGAGCTCTTATTCCTCTCTCTCCATCTTGCTTTCTTTCTCTCTCTAAATTTTTTAAAAAATGGAAAAAAAGAGAATAAGTGAAAGTGGAGGGGAAATTAAGAGAAAAAGCTCTTTAAATAGGCTTGGGAGGTGTCCAGGATGTTTACCACATAGCAATCATCCAAAGGAGACACATGGCAGGAGTGGGTGGCTGATTGCACGCTAAACGAGGCAATAAGACATAGAGTAGGTGGCTGACAGGATGACCACGCAGCAGGGGGCTATCCTCAAGGCATGGCATGCCTGTGCGTAATCAGTTCGCAGCCAGGCACTAGCGCGCACGCTAGCACAAATAGTACTCGCATAGTGCGCGCACAATGTGGGCGCAATGCCACTAGCACATGCCACTTGCACGATGTGACCATGCAAGGGTGAGTGCACATATTGCCCCTCTTATGAGTGCGCATGTAGGCGTGCGAGCTCGCGAGCTGCTTTCTCACGGGACTAGGGGATTTTTCCCCCGTTTTCATTTTTCAATTTTTCTTCCAATTTTTCCTCATTTTCTTTTTCCTAAAAATATTTTTAATCAAAATAAAAATTAAATTTAAAATAGATAAATTTAGGATAAATTCAAAATAATAATTATAAAATTAGTTTAAAGTAAAACACCAATAATTCCAAATACTGACATAAATTAAATGGCCAAGAGGCCCAAAATAATAGAGTTTGACACTTCATTTAAGCAAAAAGGTTCAAGGTGTTACATTCTCCCCACCTTATAAAAATTTGGTCCTTCAAATTGAAAAGTTTTTAAAATAACTCGAGAAAATTATTTCGCATTTCCTCTTCTACTTCCCACATCGCTTCCTCTAGAGTGTGATGCTGCCATAACACCTTGACCATAGGAATCTCCTTGTTGTGTAGAATCTTCTCTGTCTTATTGATGATCTCAGCAGGATACTCTGAATAAGCCATAGCCGAATAGATAAGAGCCCTTGGACGTGGGATGATGTGAGAAGGATCAGGCTGATACTTTGTAAGCATGGAGACGTGGAATATATTATGTAGGTCAGAAAATTCCAAGATCAAAGTAAGGCAGTACACCATGGGACTTATACGTTCTATGATCTCAAAAGGTCCAATAAAGCATGGAATCAACTTTTCTCTCTTTTCAAACCACATTATTCTCTTCTATGGAAAGACCTTGAGGAAAACACTATCACCAACAGCAAACTCCAAAGGTCTCCTTTAGTTGTCAGCATAACTCTTTTGATGACTCTGGGCAGTGATGAGGTGCCTTCAAATGACATCAACCTTGTTAATAGTTTCTTGGACATAATTCAATACAGGGAGATGATTATTCCCAACTTCATTCCAATATGTTGGAGATCGTAAGGTCTACCATATAGAGCTTCAAATGGAGCCATACTGACACTAGAGTGGTAACTGTTGTTATAAGCAAATTCGCATAGGGGAAGGTGTTGATCCCAACTGCCACCAAAGTCCAGTACACAAGCGTGCAACATATCCTCTAACATCTAAATGGTCCATTCTCACTAGCCATCAGTTTGTGGGTGATAAGCAGTGCTGAAATATAAGCTAGAGTCAAGAGTTTTTCGAAAACTTTCCCAAAAATGAGAGGTGAAACAAGGATCCCTGTATGAAAAAACGGAAGTAAGGACACTGTAGAGTCAAACAATCTCCTCAACATATAACCGAACTAACTTACTAGTCAAGTCTATAGCCTTGATTGCAAGGAAATGGCTAGACTCAGTTAGTCTGTCCACAATGACCCAAATAGCGTCACGATATGAACTCATCCTCGGAAAACCGGTGATGAAGTCCATGGTCACGGGTGACATACCCAATACTGATTATAGCATAAAAGTGCAAGATACCAATATAGAATAAGATTTCATTAAATAGAATATATGCAGCAGAAATTTTTTAATACAAAATCCCTCACAAAATGTATGAGTTCCCAATTACATATACAACTAAGATAAAAAATGGAAATAAAATATAAAATACAAAAATATGGCCACTTCTTCCATTATGTAAATGGACTCATCAGAGTGTGAAATGAGACATGTACTCGTCAACAATCAATTAAGTCTTTTACCATACTTCTCATGAAGTCTGTTATGACTTTTTATCTACTGGCTAATATGAACTCCCAACTACCACTGTGGTGATACTATTAGCAAATTATGGCTTACTCAACTATAGCAGATTTGTGGCTTAATACACAATAGTTGATTTGTGGCTAGCCACACCATAACAGACTTATGACTCGCCACACCATAACATGATCTACGACTACCATCGTGGCGACCCCTGTGGTCTTAAAGAATAGATGACCACGGTTGTACTTCGCCACAGTGGTCCTACGATTTACCATGCATTTTCACACAATCATCCACAGGGATTGGTCATCTCACATGTTTCCAGAGAAGGTGGGGTCAACAAAAGTAGATAAAATAGTCTAACAGATTAATTTATACTTTATGTATCCATTTATGCTCTCCTGCCATGTCAACAATTTCATATAATCCCTTGTTTCAATTGTATTTCAATTTTATTCACGAAATAACAATCTAAGCCTTTTCACAATGCATGTATAATTAATAACTCATTACACCCTCAAAATCATGCAACAATTCATGCAATGAAATCAATATTCACTTTTATATAGATATAGAAATACCTCTAAGAATGTGCAAGAAAATACTGAATCCCTTACCAATTATCGATGACCCCTTTGTAAGCTAGTCCCTTTTTTCTTCTCTTTTTCCTTTTTTATCTCTCTAACTTTCTTTCTCAAGAATTTTTATCTTGAGAGTGAAAATGGGTGAGGAAGAATGGATGGAGAAGGCCCTTATTTATAAAAAAAGAGAATCATCAAATTTGCGACAAGTGTCACAAATCCCTAAGGAGAGAGAAAATAATGATGTCATCATTACATCATCCACATCAACCAACCAATGAGGAGGCACGGCTCCTAAGAGGCGGTGCACGGGGCTCGAGGTAACACCCACGATGTCTAAGTTTGTAGTACACGCAGGCTACTCTGTGTGCCTGGACGACGTGTTGACACCCATGTAGGCTATCTTGCACTGTCGCGTCACATAGGCGCACACAGAGCCACGCGTCTAATACCACGAGTCTGCTCATGAGATTCGCGCATTTGGTGCGTGCTGAGCCAAGCACCCGACATACGTATATTCACGCATATTAGGCATGACATGGGCGCCCTAGCCGACGGGACGTGCGCCTGCGCGCACGTCGAACTAGCCTGGTGCTCGTGTAAATGGGCGCAAAGTGCACAGGTAGTTCTGCGCGAGTGTTCAGGCAAGCCCACGTGGGCTAGCCTTCCAGCGGCATTTCACTTCATTTTTGTTTTCTTTTTTTTCCTAAATTTTTCTTCATTTTGGAACACTTTGTTTTAAATAAATTAAAATAATATGATAATAATTTTTTTAATAATATTTAAAAATAGGAAAAATAACATAAATTTAAAATAAAATAAAGTAAAATAACATTACACCACATAATAGTTTAATGGCCAAATGCCCGAATAAAATAGAGTCTTAAAACCACATGAAGTGCAAAGGTGCGAGATGTTACATTCCCCCCAACTTTAAAAATTTTGGTCCTCCAAAATTGTTGTGAATAGGTGCAGAAATTTCTTCTGCATTTCATCTTCCAACTTCCACATAGCCTCTTCTTGGGTGTGGTGTTGTAACTTAACCTTCACCATTAGGATTCTCTTATTGCACAACACCTTATCGATCCATCCTAGTATCGTTGTCGAGTACTCCGTATACGCCAAGTTTGAATTGATAGAAGTTTCCTGAATTGGCATAATTTAATAAAGGTTAGGGTGGTACCTTTTTAACATGGAGATATGGAAGACATCATGCTCACCAATGAACTCTCGGGACAAAGCAAGACGGTATGCCATAGGGTCAACATGTTCTAAAATCTCTATAGGGCAAACATATCGAGGGCTCAGCTTCCCTTTCTTCCTAAACCTCATCGCTCCTTTAAACAGAAAGACTTTAACAAATACCTAGTCACCAACAATAAACTCTAAAGGTCTCTTATGGTTGGTAGCATAACTCTTCTAGCGATTTTGGGTAGTGAAGAGGTTCTTCTAGATGAGATCCCCTTTGTTAATAGTCTCTTGGATGAAGTTTGTCCTTGAATACTGCCTGTTCCCAATCGCATTCCAGCAGGTAAGGGATTTGTATGGCCTACCATAAATAGCCTCAAATGGAGCCATACAGATATTAGAGTGGTGACTATTGTTGTAGACAAACTTACAGAGAGGAAGCTGCTTACTCCAATTACTTTTAAAATCCAAAATATAGACACACAACATATCTTCTAATGTCTGAATGGTATACTTTGAGTGTCAATCAGTCTGGGGATGATAAACATTACTGAAATGCAAGTTGGTGCCTAGGGCCTCCTAAAAACTGTCCTATAAGTGAGAAATAAACCAGGGATCTCTATCCAACGCAATGGAGGAGGGTATACCATGAAGTCGAATAATTTAGCCAACATACAAACGAGTTAACTTACTTACAGGATCGGTGGTTTTGATGGCAAAAAAATGGGTCGTCTTGCTCAATCTATCCACAATGACTCAAATTGTATCGCAACCATTATTGGTCCATGGTAGAGAAGTGATGAAGTCCATGGTCACGTGTTCCCACTTCCATTCTAAAATTTAAAGATTGTGCAACAACCCACCAGGTTTCTAATGTTTAACCTTAACCCTCTAACAAGTGAGGCACCAAGACATAATTCACAATGCTCCTCTTTATTCATAGCCACTAGTACTAACGCTTCAAATCATGGTACATATTGGTGCTTCCTGGATGGATAGACATTGGATGCATGAGCTGCCTAAAGAACATCTTCCTAGATTGTAGGAGGAGCCTAAATAAGGTTTTGGAACCGGTATAGACCATAGTCTAACATCATGTAACCAGAGAATTCATCCGAGGTGAACTTATTGAGATTTTGTACGAGTTCAAGATCAATAGACTAGGCTTCCTAAATCTTTATAAAAATATCTAGTGGGTCCTAGATCTTGGCAAGGTAAGCACCATTACCATAATGGTTTAAACGGAGAGACTACATTGATTCTAATAACTTCTAACTAGATATTATCATCTGGGTCAACATGGCTGATTCCTTCCGATTTAGGGCATCAGCGACTACATTACCTTTACCAGATTGATAAAGGATCTTACAATCGTAATCCCTCAACAAATCAATCCAGTGCCTTTGTCTCATGTTTAATTCTCTGTGCAAAAATAAATACTTCAAGCTCTTGTGGTCGGTGTAGCTATCTAAGATTTGGCCATAGAGGTAATAACGCCAAATCTTCAAGGCATATACAATGGCAGCCAACTTAAGGTCATGAGTAGGGTAGTTGCGCTCATGAATTTTAAGCTGTCTAGAACCATATACGACTACCAAAACCAACATGAGAGGCATTACAGAATTCTTGAAACATTCCTGTGTTATCGGGGAAGATCAACACTGAAGTAGTGCAGAGTCGATGCTTCAATTACATAAAAGATTTTTTGCATTCCTTGTCCTAATAGAAGACTACTCCCTTATTAGTAAGGTGAGTCAAAGAGGCTGCAATCTTAGAAAAGACTTCGATAAAATGCCAATAATAATCGGCCAGACCCAAGAAGCTACGGACCTCGGCGACATTGGTTCGCTAGCTCCAAGTCACTGCTACCTCGAATTTAGAAGGATTGACAGAAACTCCATCACCGGAAATCTCATGGCCAAGAAAAGATATATGATTCAACTAAAAGGAATACTTACTAAATTTACTAAATTTAGCATAGAGGTGGTGTTTACGAAGAGTGATCATGATATGGGTCAAATGATCGGCATGCTTCTCTGGGCTTTTTTAGTACACTAAAATGTCATCGATGAAGATGATGACGTGTTGATCAAGTGCATGGCAAAAAACTCTATTCATTAAGTCCATAAATGCTGCGGGGGCATTGGTCAATTTGAAAGACATAACTCTAAGCTCAAATTGGCCATACCTGTAGCGAAAGGTCATCTTAGGAATGTCCTCTTCCTTCACTCTTAACTAATGGTAGCCTGACCAAAGATCAATCTTCAAAAACACACTGTGATTAGTCGAACAAATCATCTATGTGGGGTAAAGAGTATTTACTCTTTACGGTCACCTGATTAAATTCACGGTAGTTAATGCACATGCAGAGGGATCTGTCCTTCTTCTTGGCAAATAAGACAGGCGCATTCCAAGGGGAATGACAGGGACAGATGAACTTCAGTCCCTATAGTTCAGAAAGCTAGTGTTCTAATTTTGCAAGTTCTACACAGCTCATGCAATATGGGGGTTTCAAAATTGGCTAGGTACTTAGAATCAGATTAATTGAAAATTCTATCTCCCGTTCAAGAGGTAGGCCTGGTAGCTCCTATAGAAAGACATCTGAAAAATTGTATATAGTAGGGATTAAAGAAATTATCGGGTCATAATCCATATTCTTGTCCATGACAAGGTGAGCAAAGCAACGAAAATTTTTGAAGGAAAACACTCTTTATTTGTAACTTTTACAAAAAAAATTACTGCCTAAGTGAATGTAGTTTTACAATTTTAGTCTCACAATTAATAATTGCGCTATATTTTTCTAACCAGTCCATACCTAGAATTACATAAAACCTAGAAAAGTCTAATAGTATTAGATCTACAATAAGTTCTTTCTTTAAGGCATTTACTTTACAATTTTCATATATATAAAAGGCTTCCAATAGTCCCCTAGAGGGTGTCTCTAGAGCTAGAATCTTTCGTAGAGTTCTGACCTAAGATCTAATTTACAAGTAAAATTACAAGATACGAAAGAGTGAGCGGCACCTATATCAATTAAAGCACATGCGGTGGTATTATGAATAAAAAGCATACCTTGAATAATCGCAAGAGTGGTAGGAACATTAGGCTCATTCAGGTGGTATACACGTCCCTGGGCAATAGGTTTGGTGAGGTCCTTGGGCCTCAGTGGGCAATCCTTCACCAGATGTTCTGTAGTCCTGCACTTGAAATAGGAGTGTAACATCCTGCCCATTACTGTCTAGAAAGAAGTTTTCTATACTCTAAGATTTTTCCTAACTCTCAGTGTAAGGGATTTTCCTGTGGATTCTGCTCTGGTAGCACTTGTGACATCCCCAATATTGACTATAACATAAGCGTGCCAGATATCGATGTAGAATATAAGTGCATTAAATAGAATATATGCAGTGGAAATTTTTTAATATAAAATCCCTCACGAAATATATGAGTTCCCAATTACATATACAACTGATGCCAGAAGTGGCAACAAAATACAAAATACAAAAGGATGGCCACTTCTTCCATTATTTAAATAGACTCATCAGAGTGCAGAACGAGACATGCACTTGTCAACGATCATGAATCCACAGGATCTAAGCAAGCTTTAAGAGGTAACTCAGCAAACAACTCATAACAAACATCCTCTCCTACGTCATATGGGAGGGCTCAAGATAGAAAAGGTAAGTTCTATGAAACTCAGTAAGGCATGCAGTATTAAATTCACATAACCAAGAATTTTATAAAAGTATAAGTGTTTAAGAAGTACCTTTCTCCACTTACCATTGCAACAGATAATGCACCAAGAGAGAAAATCAAACAAATCAATACAATCACTATTAAGTCTTTTACCATACTTCGTGCGAAGCCCATCGTGAATTTTTATCTACTGGCTAATACGAACTCCCAAATATCACTGTGATATCACTGTCAGCAAATTACAGCTTGCTCAACCACACCAGATTTACGGCTCACTACACCATAGTTGATTTATGGTTTGCCACACCATAGCAGATTTACGGCTCACCACATTATAGCACGATTTATGACCACGGCTATGCCAACAATTTTGGTCCTAAAGATTATAACCATGACCGTACTTTTCCACAGTGGTCCTAAGATTTCCTATGCGCTTTCACGCTGTTATTGACAAGGAATGGTCATCCCATGTCTTTTTAGAAAATATGGGGACAACAGAAGTAGATAAAATAGTATAACGAATTAATTTATACTTTATGTATCCATTCATGTTCTCATGCCATGTTTACAATTTCATACAATCCCTTCTTGTTTCAATTGCATTTCAATTTTATTCGTGAAATAACAATCTAAGCCTTTTCACAATGCATGTATAATTAATAACTCATCACACCCTCAAAATCATGCAATGAAATAAAGATTCACTTTTATATTTATCTAGAAATACCTCTTAGAATGTGTGAGAAAATATTGAATCCCTTACCAATTATTGACGACCCCTTTGTAAGCTAGTCCCCTTTTTCTTCTCCTTTTCCTCTTTTCTCTCTCTAACTTTCTCTCTTTTAAATTTCGGTCTTGACAATGAAAATGGGTGAGGAATAATTAATGGAGAAGGCCCTTATTTATAGAAAAAGAGAACTATTAGATTTGCAACAAGTGTCACAAATCCATGAGGAGAGAGAAAATGATGCCATCATCATTGCACAGCTCCCAAAGGGTAGCGCACGGGGCTCAAGGTGCCACGTGCGTTGTCTAAGTCTATTGTGTCACAAGTTACTCTGTGCACCCAGAAGATGTGTTGACGTCCGCACAGGGTGAGGTCTATGTGGGTGCAGGCTGTCCTACACTGATGCGACGTGTCTGTATGCAAGATCTGCACGTTAGGTACACGCTGAGCCGCGTGCAGACTGGGCGCGACATGGGCGCCTTAGCCGATGGGACGTGTACCTATGCACACGTCTAGCTGGCCTGGTGCTTGTGCACGTGGGCGCATAGCACGCACGCAATTCCCCACGGGCATGCAAGCAGGCCCTTGTGGGCTGGCCGTCCCGTGACATTTCACTTCTCCTTCATTTTCTTTTTCTTCCTGAAGTTTTTCTTTTTTTTGGAATGCTTTTTTTAAAAAATAAATTAAAATAATATGGTAATAAAATTTTCAATAATAGTTTAAAATAGGAAAAAATAACGAAAATTCAAAATAAAATAATATTATACCATATAAGAGTTTAATGGCCAAAGGCCAAAATAAAATGGAGTCTTAAAACCACATGAAGCGCAAAGGTGCGAGGTGTTACATCACGTGCTCCCATTTCTATTTGGGGATGGAGAGACCTTGCAAAAGACTACTAGGCCTCTGATGCTCTGCGTTGATCCTTTGGCAATTGAGACACCGAAAGACATACTCAACAATATCCTTCTTCATACTAGGCCACCAATAATGGCCCGTCAGATCTTGATACATTTTGGTACTTTCAGAGTGGATGGACAACTTAGATGCATGAACGTCCTTCAGAACATCCTATCTAAGATTGGGGTCATTAGGTACACATATCCAATCTTAGAATTTGTATAACCCATCATCAGTTATTCTAAAGTCACAGATTTCCTTGGAGGTAAACTTGTCGGTGTGCTTCAAAATCTCATGATCCATTACTTGGGCTTCCTAAATTCTCACGAAGAGAGTGAACTAGATCCAGATCTGGGCAAGGTATGCATCATTTCCATAATGGTTCAAGTAGAGACCTTGAATCATCTCGAGCATGCTCTAGCTAGAAGCCAACAAGTGGCCCGACATGGTTAATTCCTTCTAGCTAAGAGTATCTGCAACCCTTACCTAGATGGTACAGGATCTTATAGTCGTAGTCCTTCAATAGAGTCGTCCAACACTTTTATCCAATGTTCAACTCCTTCTGGGAAAACAGATACTTCAAATTTTTGTGATCAGTGTAGATTTCAAAAGTTTGACTATACAGATAGTGGCACCATATCTTCATGGCAAAGACAATGGCGGCAACCTCGAGGTCATGTGTGGGGTAATTACACTCATGTGGCTCCAGTTGCCTATAACCATATGCCACTACCCGCTATGATGTATGAGTATACATCCAGACCAACATGAGATGCATCACAGAAGACCTGAAATTGTCCAATGTTATTAGGGAGGATTAACACCATAGTAGTGGTGAGTCGATGCTTAAGCTCAACAAAACTTTCTTCCCATTTTTCATCCCAATTAAAGAAAAAAATATTTCTGGTGAGACTAATTAAAAGGGCCACAACACAGGAAAAATCCTTGATGAATAACTGATAATATCCTGCAAGTCCCAAAAAGCTATAAACTTCTATGATATTGGTCAGTTGGCTCCAATGAATGAAAGTCTTGACCTTGAAAGGATCAATAAAAATTTCCTCACTAGAAATTATGTGATCAAGGAAAGAAATCAGGTCCAACCAAAATGAGTCTTTACTAAACTTGGCGTAAGTCGGCGCGAATGAAGGGTTTCCAACACTTGAGCATGGTAAACTATATGTTCTTGAAGACTCTTAGAATATACCAAGATGTCATCAATGAAAATGATAACATATTGATCCAGTGTAGGCTTGAAAACTATATTCATGAGATCCATGAAGGCAACAGGGCCATCGATTAACCTAAAAGAGCATGACCCTGAACTCAAACTGACCATATCTATAGCGAAATGCCATTTTAGGAATATTCTCTGCCTTAACTCTCAACTGGTGGTAGCCTGATCTGAGATCAATCTTATAGAAGACAGATGTTCCTTACAATTGGTCAAACAGATTGTCATTACGGGGTAGAGGGTACTTATTCTTAATGGTGACTTGATTTAGTTTTTAATAATCAACACAGAGCCTGAGGGTTCCATCCTTCTTCTTTGCAAATAGTACTGGAGCACTCTAAGAAGAGTGACTTGGTCAATAAACTTCTTCGCTCTAAATGTTGCAATCTAACGTCCTAACTCCAAGACCTCTGCTCAGCCCATCGAGCAGGTGGCTTTTGAGATAAATTGTGCTTCAGGGACTAAGTTGATGGAGAATTCAACTTCTCATAGGGGAGGAAGATCTGGCAGTTCTATTAAAAAAAATCCAAGAAGTCACAAACTATAGGGATTGCTTGTAACACCCCCGCCCATCATTGTACTAAAGTAATTTGGAAACCCTATTTATTCGAGCCTTTGGCCATGTTAAACTTAATTAATTTACATTGTTTAATATTTAGCGTAATTCGTAATTTTGGTTGACTTTTATTTAATTTTATTTTAATTATTTTATTTTATTTTAAATAATTTTATTCTAACCCATTTAAATTAAATATGAAATTGAGAAACAAATCGAAAGACGACGAATTAGAAAGAAAATCCCGCGAGAAAAATCACGCAAGAAGTCTGGTTGCCTGCACGAGTGATGGGCACTGTTCGTGTGTAACATGCATGCACAGTAGTCGCAAGACGTGTGCACGACCCGTCCGCCCGCACGGCGCAGGGTCAGGACCTGCGTGCGTCCTATCACGCGCAGGTGGGTCACCTGCGCGTAACCTCGTGCATCGTCCACGCAACAGGCCTACGCAGATATTCCCTGCACGCACGGCAAAAGGCCTGTGCACCGGTAAGCTAGCTTGCAACGTGCCAGTCAGGGTACTGCCACATCAGGCAGTACGCTGCCACTACCTTGGGCAGCACGCCGTTGTCCCTGGTGGAGGAGGCCCTACTCCCTTGTTTTTCATGCTAAGTGTCTTTTTCTCCTTTATCTTCACTAAATTTTGCCACTTTATGTGAATCCAACATTTTCAAAACTCTATAAATTTTCCTCCCGCTTCCCTTCCTCTCTACACCTCCATTCTTCTATTTTTTAAAGGTTTAGACAGAGAGAGAGATAATAGTCTAGTGAGAAAAGAAGATAAAGAAAGAAGAACGATGAAGGAGAAAACATCAAAGTTTTGATAAAGAATCTAGTATTTCTTTTGACGTCTTAAGGAGTATTTTTAGATAAACTAAATTAAAATGATTGTTGTTTTACTTATTTTGTATGCCTCTGTATTCAGTTAAGTCGAATTGTTCTTATTTTTAAGCATGTTATGTGAATTGCAGACACTTGATGAATTTGCATGTAATAAATATAATATATAATTGATAACAGTAAAAAATATAAAAGAAAAAAAAAAGGAGAAAAGTGGAATGAAGCCTGTATGGTCCGAAGTGTATCTATATTGACATGCATATTGCATCAATTGTCTTGTTAGGCTTTTTATCTTTGAGGGGTATCTGTTCCCCTTGTGCTTTGGGGTATCTATTTTTTTCTCCCCTATCTGGTCTGAAAAAACATAAGAGGACCACTCTCAATGTATGATAGCGTACCTTCTGACGAGAATGGTGTCACACTATTTGTAGGAGTCACCCATGGCTAAGTAATGTCGTAAATGTAGATATCTATTAGGGACACTATGGCTGGTACGACCGTGGTCATAGATCGTACCATGGTTTTGCCAGCTAAAAATGGATCTGAGTAAATAGTCGTATCTATATTTGATATGGTCATTCCACTTGAGCAATTGGAAATCTGTATTTACCCTTAGAGATGGAAGTTGTAACGGCTTCGCAAAGCATGACATGAAAATCTGAGCATTTTATTATTTATTTGATTTTCTCTATTATCTGATATGATGTATGTTTGATTTTCTGTATGAACATATCATTTTCTTAACAATAAATGGTTTTTCATAATGTGAAATAGGTAAACGAGAAAGTTAAATAGTAAGATAAAATAATTAACTTTTAAAATCTTATAATGTTAATTTAATACTATTTTTCTTACTGAGCATATGGAACTCACTCTTTCCATGCCCCCCCAGATGAGGAAGAAAGTAAGGAACCGTAGGCTGACTTACCCTTAGAAGTCTAAGAGGATCCCATGGATCCACAAGTCTGAGTGCACGACTATTCCCGCACTCTGATGAGTCCAATAGCATAGTGAAAGAAGTGGCCCTTATGTTTTGTTTTGTATTTTGCATCCACTTCTATCCTCAGTATATGTATGTGTTGGAACTCATATATATTTTATAAGGGATATATAATGATTTTGTTTTACTGCATAATTTTATCATGCACTCGTTATTCTGAATCTGTATCTGATACCCATTTTTCTTAATTAGCACTTGAGATGTCACAGATGGTATCAGAGAAAAATTTTGCGGATCAAATCCCTTGCACTGAGGCCTTAGGTCCTCTTGCAGCTTTTATGTTAAATAGTGAAGCCGAACACTAGTGGCAACTTAAGAAAGAAGTCCTATCTACCCCGACTACCTGAAAAGTTTTCATAGATGGTTTCTTTGATAACTTCTTCCCTACCTATGTTCGAAAAAAGAAAAAAGAGGAATTTTAAGATCTCCACCAAGGAAGCATGTCTGTAGCCCAATATGCAGCCCGTTTTGTTCAACTGTCTAGGTTTGCCCCTTTGATGGTCACCCCTGAAAGCCGAAAAACTAAAAAATTCCTCAAGGGCTTTCGTGCTGACATTTATGATCGGGTCGCGATGCTAAAACCCAACTCGTATGCGGAGGTGCTCGAACATACCCAGTTGGCCAAAGATCTTATCTCGGCCAAGCACCAACACATTGCCCGAGTCCGTACCCAACAACAACCCCAACAGCTTAGAAGAAGACTGTTTGACCTAGTAAGTTACCCTCCAGACAAGTGAACCAGAGTTGCCCTTCCTCCTGCCTTACCCCCACCTACCCCTAAATTTTGAAATACAGATCGGTCTATCTCCCACAATATAACAGAGTTTAGGAAACTTAATACCCCACACTTTGAAGGTGGCCCTGATCCTTTAGTAGTCGAAGCCTTAATCTTACAAATAGAGAAGCTCTTCTCTATCCTAGACCTCACTGAAGAAAAAAAAATCCCTCTTGCAGCTTTTATGTTAAACAGTGAAGTTGAACACTAGTGGAAACTTAAGAAAGAAGTCCTGCCTACCCCTACTACCTAGGAAGTTTTCACGAATGCTTTCTTTGATAATTTCTTCCCTACTTATGTTCAGGAAAAGAAAGAGGAGGAATTTTAGGATCTCCACCAAGGAAGCCTTTCTATAGCCCAATATGCAGCCCGTTTTGTTCAACTATCTAGATTTTCCCCTTTGATGGTCACCCCCGAAAGTCGAAAAACTAAAAAGTTTCTCAAGGGCCTTCGTGCTGACATTCATGATTAGATCGCGATGCTGAGACCCAACTCATATGCGGAGGTGTTCGAACATGCCCAGTTGTGCCGAAGATCTTATCTTGGCCAAGCACCAATGCATTACCCAAGTTCGTACCAAACAACAACCCCAACAACTTAGAAAAAGACTATTTGACCCAGTAAGTTAACCTCCATATAAGTGAACCAGAGTTGCCCTTCCTCCTGCCTTACCCCCACCTACCCCTGAATTTTGAAACACAGATCGGACTATCTCCCACAATATAGCAGAGTTTAGAAAACTTAATTCCCCACACTTTGAAGGTGGCCCTGATCCTTTAGTAGCCGAAGCCTTAATCCTACAAATAGATAAGCTCTTCTCTGTCCTAGACCTCACCGAACAATAAAACGTCCCTCTTACAGCTTTTATATTAAACGATGAAGTCGAACACTAGTGGTAACTTAAGAAAGAAGTCATGTCTACCCCTACTGCTTGGGAAGTTTTCATAAATGCTTTCTTTGATAACTTCTTCCCTACCTATGTTCAAAAAAATAAAGAGGAGGAATTTCAAGATCTCCACCAAAGAAGCCTGTCTGTAGCTCAATATGCAGCCCGTTTTATTCAACTGTCTAGATTTTCCCCTTTGATGGTCACCCCCGAAAGCTGAACAACTAGAAAGTTCTCAAGGGCCTTCGTGCTAACATTTATGATTAGGTCGCAATGCTGAGACCTAACTCGTATGCGGAGGTGCTCGAACATGCCCAATTGGCTGAAGATCTTATCTCGACCAAGCACTAATGCATTGTCCGAGTCCATACCCAACAATAACCCCAATAGTTTAGAAGAAGACTACTTGACCCAGTAAGTTACCCTCTAGACAAGTGAACCAGAGTTGCCCTTCCTCTTGTCTTACCCCCACCTGCCCCTTAATTTCGAAACACAAATCAGTCTATCTCCCATAATATAACAGAGTTTAGGAAACTTAATAGCCCACACTTTGAAGGTGGCCCTGATCCTTTAGTAGCCGAAACCTTAATCCTACAAATAGAGAAGCTATTCTCTATCCTAGACCTCATTGAAAAACAAAAAGTCCCTCTTGCAACTGTTATGTTAAACGATGAAGCCGAACACTAGTGGGAACTTAAGAAAGAAGTCCTATCTACCTCTACTACCTGGGAAGTTTTCATGGATACTTTCTTTGATAACTTCTTCCCTACCTATGTTTAGGAAAAGAAAGAAGAGAAATTTCAGGATCTCCACTAAGGAAGCCTTTCTGTAGCCCAATATGCAGCTTGTTTTGTTCAACTGTCTAGGTTTGCCTCTTGATGGTCACCCCCGAAAGCCAAAAAACTAGAAAGTTTCTCAATGGCCTTCGTGCTGACATTTATGATCAGGTCGCGATGCTGAGACCCAACTCGTATACAGAGGTGCTTGAACATGCCCAGTTGGCCGAAGATCTTATCTCAGCCAAGCACCAATGCATTGTCTGAGTCTGTACCCAACAACAGCCCCAAAAGCTTAGAAGAAGATTACTTGACCAGTAAGTTACCCTCTAGAGAAGTGAACTAGAGTTGTCCTTCCTCCTGCCTTACTCACACCTGCTCAAACTAACCAACCCTATCAGCATTGTGGTCACTCGCATAGCGACCTGCCCTGTCGGCATATCAATAATGCTTGCTATCAGTGTGGAAGCACCCAACACCTTATAAAGGATTGTCCTCAACGATCAAAGAATGTAGCGCGACCCATAGCACAAGGTTGAGTGTACCATTTAGATGAATCTGATGCCCTTCCTGCTCCTGTCCTCATCCAGGGTATGTTTTATATTCATATTACTTCTGCCAAAGCTTTGATCGATACTGGTGCAACTCACTCTTTTATTTCCTATGCATTCACTTGTAATCTAGAGTTTAGATGGTTGAAACTCCCTCTAAAGGACTATTAGAAGCTCATTGTGTATATAAGGACTGTAGGATAAAAACTTCAGAGATAGAGGTATGTGTAAACTTGATGCTATTAGATTTTATAAGATTTGATGTAATATTAGGATTAGACTAGTTGGAAAAGTATAGAACAGTAATAGACTGTGAAAGTAAAATTGTAACCTTACGATCCCCAAAAAAGAAATAAAAATTATTGTTATCATTTTCTTAATAATTGAATGAACAGAAATATAGACGTTGATCCTACTGTATGTTCCGTACCAATTGTTTGCCATTTTTTGAATGTCTTTTCTATCGAACTTCCTGTTTTACCTCCCCCACGTGAAGTAGAGTTCTTGATTGAATTGTTGCCTAGAACCTTATCAATCTTGAAGCCCGCATATCGCATAAGTCGGGCTGAGCTAACAGAACTGGAACATCAACTTTCTGACCTTATCACCCAAAAATTCATTCACCCTAGCCTTTACCCTTGGCACACTTCTGTGTTGTTCGTAAAGTAAAATGATGGTTTTCTCTTACTCTATGTAGGCTACAGGGAACTCAACTGAGTGACCATTAAAAGTAAATACCCCTTACCCCAGATTGACGATCTCTTCGATCAACTGTAAAGAGCCACAGTCTTCTTTAAGATTGATCTTAGGACTGAGTTTCACCAGTTGAGAATTAAAGAAGAAGATATTCCAAAAATTGCCTTCCAATGTAAGTACGGTTTATACGAGTTCAGGGTGATGTTGTTTGGATTGACCAATGCCCAGCCTCCATGGACCTAATGAACCGAGTTTTCTAGCACGCACTATATCAGTATGTTATCATTTTTATTGATGACATTTTAGTGTATTCCAAAAGTTGTGAGGGCCACATTATACATTTAGCTGAAGTGTTGGAGACTCTCCACTAAAATCAATTATATGCGAAACTAAATAGGTGCTCATTTTGGTTAGATCAGGTTTCTTTTCTCGGTCATGTAATCTCAAGTGAAGGAGTTTCTGTAGACCCATCTAAGGTGGAATCAGTGATCAGCTGGAGTCCGCCCACCAACATGGCTGAGGTATGTAGTTTCCTTGGCTTAGCAAGCTACTACCGACGATTCATTAACGGATTAACTAAGATTGCTGCCCCTATGAACCGACTCACCTGAAAGGGAGTACTCTTCATCCGAAATTATGAATGCAATGAGAGCTTCATGGAACCAAAGCGTACTCTGCTTTTGTGTTAATCCTCCTTGATGATTTTGGGAGATTCCAAGTTTATTGCGATGCATCTCATATTGGTTTGGGGTGTGTCCTGATGTAGCATGGTAGAGTAGTTGTCTTTAGATTCCGATAGCTCAAAGTTCATAAGCAGAACTACCCTAGTCACAACCTAAAGTTGGCAGCCATTACCTTTGCCCTAAGATATGGTGGGATTACCTTTATGGTCAGACCTTTGAAATCTATATTGACTATAAGAGTCTCAAGTATATCTTTTCTCAACGGGAGTTAAACATTAGGCAAAAGTGCTAGATGGATCTTTGGAATGATTATGATTGCTAGATCATTTATCACCCTAAGATAGGGAATGTAGTCACCGATGCTCTAAGTCGAAAGGAGCCTGCCTTGTTGGTTCAAACCATGGCCTCCAGTTGGAAGATGATAGACAGTATACAATCGCTCCACCTTAGCTACTACAGTAAGGGCACCTATCTCACCCAGATCCGAGTCATACCGGATCTCTTTATGAAGATCTGGAAAACACAGGCCATGGACCAAAAACTCATTAAGAATCTAGGTAAGTTCACTTCTGACGAAACTCTTGATTTTAGGATCTCGGATGATGGACTGTTTAGATTCCAAAATCGAATTTGGATCCCCATTGTTGTAGTATGAATGTACTCAAGACCGGCCATGCTTTCAAGTTATCCATTCATCTCGAGTGTACTAAAATGTACCGGAACTTGAAGCGATAGTATTGGTGGCCAAAAATGAAGAACGATATAGTTGACTACGTCTCATGATGCCTCACTTGTCAATGGATAAAGACAAAACATCAGTGATCTGGTGGCTTGCTACATGGTCTTCTGATTCCCAAATGGAAATGGGAGCATATGACTATGGACTTTGTCACTGAATTTTAGGACTTGTTCTGGTCGAAATACCATCTGGGTCATCGTAGATAGGTTGACCAAGACTGCCCATTTTCTACCTATTCGAACCACGAACTCCACTAGTAAGTTAGCCCACCGATATGTTGATGAGATTATTCGACTTCATGGAGTTCCATCATCCATTGTGTTCTACCGCGATCCTGGCTCACTTCTTACCTTTGGGAAAGCTTTCAAGAAGCTCTAGGGTCTGGATTGTACAATCTAAACATTGAAAGACATGTTGAGTGCTTACGTGCTCGACTTTGGTGATAATTGGTATGAGCATCTTCCTCTTTGTGAATTTGCTTATAATAACAGTTATAGTATGGCCCCATATAAAGCTTTCTATGGAATGCCATGTCGTTCCCATACTTGTTTGAGTGAAGTTGAGAATCAGCACCTCTTAGGACCAAACTGCATTTAGAAGACCATTGAGAAGGTCACAATCATCCGCAAGAATTTGACAACTACCCAAAGCTGCCAAAAGAGTTGCGCTGATAATCGTAGGCGACTCTTGGAATTTGCTGTGGGAGATCAAGTTGTCCTAAAAGTCTACTCTTATAAAGGCAAGATACAGTTTGGGAAAAGAGGAAAGTTGAGCCCTCATTATGTGGGACCATTTTCGATCATCGAGTGCATTGGACCCGTGGCATGCTGCCTCACTTTATTTTGAAGTTCGCGGGTCTACATGATGTCTTTGATATCTCGATGCTCAAGAAGTACCACCCTAATCCATCTCATATTATTCCTCGCTATGAGGTGCAGGTACAAGCTAATATGACTTATGAGGAGGTTCCTATGAAGATTCTTGGGTGGACCGATAAGGTCTTGCGTAACAAGATGATTCCCATGGTGAAGGTACGATGACAGCATCTTACCTTAGAAGAAGCAATGTGAGAGTTGGAGAACGAAATGAGGATGTAACACCCTTCCCATCACTGTGTTAAAATGATTTGGAAACCTTATTTATTCGAGCTTTGGCTGTATTAAACTTAATTAATTTACGCTGCTTAATATTTGTCGTATTCGTAATTTTTGTTAATTTTTATTTTATTTTATTTTATTTTAATTAGTTTTATTTTATTTTAAATAATTTTATTCTAACCCATTTAAATTAAATACAAAAATTGAGAAAAAATCAGAAAATGACGAATTGGGAAAAAAATCCTGCAGGAAAAATCTCGCGAGTAGTTTGGTTGCCCATGCGGGTGCTGGGCAGTGTGCGCACATGCCTGCACACATAGTAGCCGCGAGACATGCGCACAATGTGCATATCCCATTCGCACGCACGGGACATGCGCACAGCCCATACGTCCCCTCTGCACGCCTGCACGCACGAGGTGTGCGCACAACGCGCATGTCCCTTCCGCATGCACGGCACAAAGTCAGGACCTGCCCACGTCCTTTCGCATGTAGGTAGACCATTCACACATTACCTCGTAAGCGGATAGGCACTGCACACTATGCACGCGCTGTCTGCCCAGTAGGCCTATGCAGATAGGCCCTATGCGCATGAGGCCTGTGTGCAGTAGGCCTGTGCGCATGACAGGAGGACTATGCGCCTACAGGATGCTGACTGGGGCAGTGCCACCTTGAGTAGTGCGTTGTCATTGCCTTGGGCGGCGCACTGCCACCGGTAGTGGAGAAAGCCCTCATCTCTTATTTTTTGTGCTAGACATCTTTTTCTCTTCTCTCTTCACTGAATTTTTCACTTGGCGCAAATTCGATGGTTATAAAACTCTATAAATTGTCCTCACCTTTCCCTTCCTCTCCACACTTCCATTTTTTAAAGGTTTAAAGAGAGAGAGAGATAAAAGTCTAGTGAGAGAAGAAGAGAAGAAGAGAAAGAAAAGAGAACAGTGAAGGAGAAAATAGAAAAATTTCGGTAAGGAATCTAGTATTTATTTCAATGTCTTAAGGAGTATTTTTAGATAAACTAAATTAATATGATTGTTGTTCTGCTTGTTTTGTATGCATCTGTGTTCAGTTAAGTCAAATTATTCTTGTTTTCAAGCATGTTATGTAAATTGCAGACACTTGATGAATTTGCATGTAATAAATATAATATGTAATCAGTAATAGTAAAAAGTATAAAAAAAAAAGAGAAAAGTGGAATGAAGCCTGTATGGTCCGAAGTGTATCTATATTGACATGCATATTGCATCAAGTATCTCGTTAACCTTTTTATCTTTGAGGGGTATCTATTCCCCTTGCCCTTCAGGATATCTGTTTTTCTCTCCCCTCTCTGGTCTAAAAAGATGTAAGAGGACCGCTCCCAGTGGATGACGGTGTACCCTCTAACGAGAGTGGTGTCACAGTATCTGTAGGGGTCACCCGTGGCTAATTAATGTCGTGACTGTAGATATCTGTTAGGGCCACTATGGCTAGTACGGTCGTGGTCATAGATCGTACCATGGTTTAGTCAGTTAGAAATGGGCATGAGCAAATTGTCGTATCTGTATCTTATCTGGTCATTCCACTTGGGGAGTTGGAATTATGTATCTGACCTCAGAGTTGGAAGTTGTAACGACTTCACGAAGCATGATACGAAAATCTAAGCATTTTGTGATTTATTTGATTTTTTTTATTATCTGACACGATGTATGTTTGATATTCTATATTAACATATCATTTTCTTAACAATAAATGGTTTTTCATAATGTTAAATAGGTAAACGAGGAAGTTAAATGATAAGATAAAATAATTAGCTTTTAAAATCTTACAATATTAATTTAATATTATTTTCCTTACTGAGCATATGAAACTCACTCTTTCCATGTCCCTTCCCCCTAGATGAGGAAGAAAGTGAGGAACCGCAGGTTGACCTATCCTTGGAAGTCTATGAGGATCCTGTGGATCCACAAGTCTAAGTGCATGACTGTTCTCGCACTCTGATGAGTCCAATAGCATAGTGAAAAAAGTGGCTCTTATGTTTTGTTTTGTATTTTGCAGACACTTCATGCCTCAGTATATATATGTATTGGAACTCATATATGTTTTGTAAAGGTTTTGTAATGATTTTGTTTCGTTGCATAAATTTTATCATGCACTCGTTATTTTGAATCTGTATTTGATACCCATTTGCGTTAATTAGTACTTGGGATGTCACATTATTTAAACTTATGGCTCAGGATCCATTCACCTATGTATCACAAAGGTTAGAAAAAGACATGTAACAGTTTTTAAATATTATCTTTTATACAGTTATTATTTATATTAAACCTTTCTTAAGTACATTCAATAAACATTTATTTACAAGACAAAATTCCATTTTAAGTTTGTTTTCTTTTATGCGAGTGTAATGTTTACAATTTTTTCATCACAATCAATGATAGTTCGATAGTTTTTTAACCAATCCATTCCTAAAATTATGTCAAATCCGAAAATGTCCAGAAGCATTATATCTACAGTTAACTCTTTGCCTAAATCATTCACCCTATAATTTTAATAAATAACATGAGCTTCCGAAAGTCCTCTAGAGTGGGTTTCTACAATTAAAACTTGTCCTAATAGTTTTTGTTTGATTTTTAAGTTCCTTGTAAACCTACATGATACAAAAGAATGAGTAGCACTAGTATTTATCAAGGCACAGACGGTAGAATTATAAATAGAATGCATACCATGAATGACGACCAATGTAGCTATGGTACTGGGCTCATAAAGATGGAAGACTCCTTCTTGTGCAACAGGCCTTACAATGTCTCAGGGCTTTTGGGGGCAATCCCTCATGAAGTGTTGTGTCCTCTCACACTTATAGCAGGAGTTGTTCAAACTATAGCCGGGCCTGTCACCATGATCTCGCCCGCAATGTCGATAGGGTTGGACAGGCTGAATAGGTTTTCTAGGAGGTAGGGGCATGGCAGTATTAAGTACTACACAAGGCGTCTAATTAACACGGTCGAGGCCAAGGTCAATTATCTTTCTTTTGTGCTACTATTGAGCATGGATATGGGTTACACGCTGATGCTGGGCCGAAATAAGTCCTTCGGCCAATTGGGCATGCACAAAAACTTCAGCATAAGTGTTAGGCTTCAACAAGGCAATACGATCAAAAATATCTGCTCTAAAACCCTTCAAGAATTTTTTAGTCTTTCGACTCTCAGTGGCAACCATCATAGGAGCAAACTGAGATAACTGAATGAAGCTAGCGGTATATTAGTCAACTGCCACACTTTCCTGACACAGGTCTTGGAATTCTTCAACATTTTTCTCCCAAACATAAACTAGAAAGAAGTTCTCGAGAAAAGCATCCATGAAAACATCCCAGGTGCTAGGGGTGGGCAAGACATCTTTCTTAAGTCGCCAATGCTTGACTTCACCAATAAACATAAAATCGCTAAAGGAACCTTCTACTCAAGCAATTCCAAAATAAAGAAAAGCTTTTTTATTTGCAGAATTCAAGCTTCTGTGGCAAAGGGATCAGGACCACTATCAAAGGAATGAGGGTTTAGTCTCCTATGCTCATAAATGTTTTGAGAAATGGTTCTGTCTAGAAGGTGAAAATCATTAACAGAGGGTGGTTGGTCTTGGCTATGACCAACAATAGCGGTTAAACCCTGTATCACTCAGGATAACTCTAGAACTCAACTTAGGTTGGAGCGTCCTAGGCCTCAAGTCGTTCTTCGGATGGTTTCCCTCGAGTCATTAATCCCATAAAAAGGAGACAACAAGCTTGATGACTAAAAAGAAAAGGTTATCCATAATTCTAAGAATTTTTTAAGGTTTTCTATAAGTTTAAACTATAGACCTTGGTGTAAGGAATTTTTCGATAATCATTCTCTGATACCAATTTAACCTCCTAGATACCTAGTAGCATAAAAGGGAGTCTAATAATAGAAATAGATATGAGTGAAAATAATAAAATATATATGCAAAAAAAAATAAAAATCCCTTATAATAAAATCAAATGTTCATTTTATATCTAATGTTAGAGATCGGCTACCAAAATATGAATATACAAAAGTAGGAGTCATTTAAATAATTAAAAACAAGTGTCATTAGAGTGCGGATAAAATAAAGCACTCCTAATCATCCTAGAGATCCAAGAAGAGATCCAAACAAGCTTTAAGGGGCAACTCAACAAGCGAATCATTACTTCTATCATCTGAAGGGGGCATGGATTGGGGGTGAGTTCCATATAACTCAATAAGAAAAATATTATTTAAACTACACAGCTAAGGTTTATAAAGGTGATTAACTTTAAAATAAAATGTCATTTCTCAATTAAATAACTTACCTCAGAAGTTCACTAAAGGGTGAGATCAATTCAAATATTTAAAAAAGACTTTAATTTTTCTTTAAGAAAACTATATGGACATCATCAACATATTGAATTATAAAGATAGAGAAATATAGAGTCAAACCTAATCAAGCATTGTAAAAGAAACTAATTGAATTAACTAAGAACACAATATGATCGTGATAAAATATAAGAACTATTCTAGTCATGTTTGTGTTTTATTTAAGTTTTTACCAACCTATGTGGGAAACCATTCTAACATATATCTACTGAGGGCAGAGAAGATCCCCAGCTAGCATTATGAATGATCAATCAGTTCAATTTCCATACTGGGTCATTCCATTTCAATATTGGGTCAGTTTTTCTTCCATATTAGGTATAATATATGACCACAGTCGTATGTCACCACTATGGCCCTACATATCATATTATGAATCTACTCTCATAAAGGGAACACCGATCATTCACAGGGAGCGATTCACCAATATTTTATATTCAGAGTAGGGAGAGATAGAAACTCCTCAAATATAATAGTTAAATAGATTTTTATTCTTTTCTCTTTCATATTCGATGTTTATTCATAACAGTCACATGTTTCAAATCCAGTGGGGATCTAGATATATATCCAGCCTAAGGTCCATTTTCACTCGAACTTAACCTTTGAGTCATCCTCTCGAGCCAAGACCCAGAAGAATAACCCTTTTGTCAATACCAAGTGGTAAGGCAAAGGGCCAACTTGCATGCATTTTCGGTTATTGTGTTTTTCATGCATCATCTCAACATTTCGTATTTCATACTTAAATAAACAATGAATGATCACAATAGAGATCCATGCGTCAAAGCACCCAACATTTCAATTTATCTTCTCTAGAAAAATCACTTAAAAATGTAAGAAAAAATATCAAAAAAACTCCTTACTATACCCGTTGTTTGATCTGTCTTTTGGAAGGGGAAGAAAAGGCTTTTAACAGTCTTTAAGAGCTCTTACTCCTTTCTCTCTTTCTTATTTCTTTCTCTCTCTATAGACTTCTCATTCTCTCTCTAATTTTTTTTAAAATGGAAGAAAAGAGAATAAGTAAAAATGGAGGAGAAATGAAGAGAAAAGAGCCCTTTAAATAGGCATAGGAGGTGTCCCGGTTGTTTGCCATGGGGCAATCATACAAAGGGAACACATGAAGGGGGTGGTGGGTTGGTCGTATGCTAAATGAGGCAACAAGACATGCGGTAGGTGGCTGACAATGAAGTGACTGTGTAACACCCCAAACTTTTATGATAGATGGAGATAACAAGCTTTATTATTTTGAGTCCTATTGGTCATTTGAATTTTGTTAGTACTTAAAACTCCCAGTAGTTTGAATTATGTTAATTTAAATAATTTTATATTTTTTTTAATTTTCTAAAAATTAATTTTGAATATTAACGTTTTCAGAGAAAACAAAAGGAGTCAAAAATTCAGCGCAAATGAGAGGCGAGAAAAATGCCCGCAGTCAGCGACTTACACCTTGTGAGACTATGGCCCTGCAAGCGGGCACGGATGCAAGTGCGCGCTGTACCCTACCCGTGACTCTACGCAGCATGGTCGTGCCTACGCATAGGTCATGCATACGAATGATGAGCATTGTGCTCACACAGGGCATAGTTTACGCACGCATGGACTGTGCGCAGCATGGCCGTGCCTGCACACGGTAGGATGTCTGTGCCCAAGCCATGCACACAAATGTTGAGCACTATGCGTGCATAGCACACGATTTATGCACCTACACTGGCCACTGGAGCAAGCTTACTACCAGCCACTAGCCACTATGACGTGACTAGCTATCACATTGGACGAGCCCCTTGTTGTGTGAGGCCCACAGCCACCAACCATGTCCCACTTGGCTCCTCCAAATTTTACCAAATGGTGAGAATTTGAGCCTCCAATTCTCTTTAAAAAGCCCTTCTTCCTCTCTTCATTCTTAACCATTTCATTTCTTCAAATTAAAGAGAGAAAAAGAAGAGATTTTAGAGAGAGAAAGAGGCGGAAAGAAATGGGAAGCTCACGCTACCCTTTTCTTCTTCACTGAGCAATAAATCTATATGTTACAGTTATAGTAAAGAATTCTTAGTATTTTTACCTACATTTCTAAGTGCCCTTTTTAGTTAAATAATTGGGCAAAATTTGAAGAATTGTTGAAGTAAATTTTTTTGCTTATTTTGGCTCATGTTTATTTGGTGATTTATTTAGATCTACGAAATTGTTATCCTTGATAAAAATGGTAAGATGATAATTTATGGGATCAACCCTTTTTCCTACCTTTGTTAATGACAAAGAGGGTTGTTCTAAAGAGTTCTGGCTTCCACGAATACCCTGATGGTCGAATCCGAAGATAATGGGCCATTTGCTGAATATGTTGATGAGCCTCAGCAGTTTTGGATGTGAAATAGTTGTGAATAAGTGATAGATTTGAAAACATGATGATCAAAAAGGGTATTAAATATGAAAGAGATAAAAATGAAAATTTGTTTGACTGTTATCTCTGATGGGTTTCTGTTTCTCCCTTATCTAAATAAATGTTAGTGAACTGCTTCCTGTGAATGATCAACGTTTTTTCTGATGAGAGTGGACTCGCAAAATGGTATATAGGACCATAGTGGCAAAGAACAGTCGTGGTCATAGATTATACCCAAGAAAGTTATGGAACTGTCCCAAGACTGTTATGAAACTATCCCAGGATAGTTATGGAACTGGCCCAAGAAAGCTATGGAACTAACCCAAGAAAGTTATGGAACTGACCCAATATTATTATGGAACTATCCCAAATTGGAAATAAACTAACCATAAACAGGGAAAATGAATGATTTGGTCATTCATAATGGTAGATGGGAATCTCCTCTACTCTCAGCAGATATATATTGGAATTGCTTTGCACGAAGGTTAATAAAAGACATAATATAGATATAGTTAATATTAAATAGTGATGGTATTTTTTACCGTTAACCTTAGTTTAAATAGATTCTGCTATATTTTCTATTCATGATATATTTATGTTATCTCTATCTTTACTGTGATGTTATAGTTTCCTATTTTCCTAAGTCAAATGTTGATTTTCTCTAAGTATTTAAAATGTATTCATCCGTGGAAGCTTATGAGGTAAGTCAGTTTTATTTTGAAACTTGGGCTTTTCTTCAAAGAGTAATTACTTTTAAAACCTTAGCAACATAGTTTAAATATTGTTTCTCTTACTGAGTTTACATGGAACTCACCTCTAATCCGTGCCCCCTAGATGATGAAAACGATGACGTGCTCGATGTGTTGGCCCTTGAAGCTTGTTTGGATCCCTTCTCAAATCCTTAGGATAGTTACGAGTGCTTTGTAATGCTAGCACTCCTATGAATCTTTTGTAAACATTTAGATGACTAATTTTTGTATATTCACATTTTAGTAGCCAACCATTGGCCTCAAGTGTAAAGTGAACCTTGATTTTTGTGTAAAAAAATTCTATTTTCCACTTCAAGTAAATTTGGTTATTGACACTTGTATATGTTTTTGTTATGTGGCTCCCTTCAACCATCATGTATTTGGGATGTCACAAATGGTATCAAAGCATGGTTCTTCGAAGAATCTTTTACACTGAGGCTTATAGTGTAGACTTAGATAAAACCTTAGAAAATTCTTTGAATTAAAAATGACTTTTTCTATCGAGTCACCAAGTTTGTTATCTCCCCTTTGTAGGACCAATTACTTGAGGAAGACCATCCATAGAACACCCCGAGGCCCAGGACGCTCTGACCCAAGCTGGGTTCACCGAATTATTCTAAGTCATCTAGGGTTTGACCGCTACTATTGGTCATAACCAAAATATTTTTGAGTTTAAGAGATTGAACCCTCATTCCTTTGATGGTGGACCCAATCTCAAGCTACAATAACTTAAATTTTGTAAATTAAAAAGCTTTTCTCTATTTTGGACCTAATTGAGAAATATAAGGTCCTCTAAGTTGCTTTTATGTTTATCGGAGAAGTTGAGCATTGTAGCGCCTTAAGAAAAATGGCTTGGCCACTCCTACCACTTGGGATATCTTTATGGACCCTTTTTAGAGAATTTCTTTCTAGTTTATGTTTGGGAGAAGAAAGAAGAGGAATTTAAAGACCTACACCAATGAGGTATGATGGTTAGCTAGTATATCGTTAGGTTTGTCCAGCTATCCTAATTCGCTCCCCTATTAGTTGCGTTCAAGGGTTGAAAGGCTCATAAATTCTTGAAAAATCTTAAAGTGGATATTTTTTACCGCATTGCCCTTATGAAGCCCAACACCTATGTCAAAGCGCTTGAGGACACTCTTTTGGCTAAAAGGGTCATTTAACCCGGTATTAGGGCATCACTCATATCCGTGCTCAGCAGCAGCCTTAGAGAAGGATAACTGACCTTGGCCCTAATCATGCTGATAAAAAAACCCCGCATTGCACCAAATCCTGCCTTGGCCCCACCTCCTACAAAGCCCTTTTAGTTTGGCCAGCCCTATCAACACTGTGGACGAGATCATGGTGATCAACCTTGCTGTCCTCACAACAACTCCTACTATAAGTATGGAAGCACACAGAATTTCATAAAAGATTGTCCCTAAAGACCTTGGGATTATGAAGCCAGTCGCACAAAGAAGAGTCTTCCATCTAGATGAGCCCAACGTTATTACTACACCAGCTGTCATTGAGGGTACGTTTTCTGTTTATAACTCTACTGCTCATGCCTTGATTGATATTGGTGCTACTCATTCATTTGTATCTTGTAATTTTTCTAGGAACTTAGCAATTAAACCATAACCATTAGGACCCATCTTAGTAATAGAAACGCGCTCAAAAGGACTTTTTGAAGCACACCTTATTTATAAAAATTATAAGGTAAATGTTTGGGGTGAATTAGCCATGGACCTAATACTTCTAGACTTTTCTAGATTCAATATCATCTTATGAATGTATTAGTTAGAAAACTGCGAAGCCATTATAGACTATGACGATAAAATTGTAACCCTGTGTTTGCCGAAAAGGAAACCATCCTAAGGCATTAATGGAAAATCTTTGTCCTAAATTCCTAATTCTTGGATGTGTAACATATATGACTATATGTAAATAGGGCTATTTCAAATTCTACCTACTTTTCTCTAACTTGTGTGATGTATAGGCGAATGGATATGAGTCATCAGTTCAGACAATCCTTATTGTCTGTAACTTCCTCGATGTTTTTCTGGCAGAATTACCAGGTTTGCCTCCCCTGCGAGAAATTGAATTCTCTATCGACTTAATCCCTAGAGCACGACTTATCTCAAAACCAACACACTGGATGGGTCGAGCAGAACTCGCGGAGTTAGGATGGCAAATTGCAATTTTGAGGAATAAGAAGTTTAACAAACTGACTCATTCCCCTTGGGGAGCTTTAGTGATGTTTGCAAAGAAGAATGATGGGATTCTTCACTTTATGTCAATTATTAGGAGTTAAATCATGTCAACATCAAGAGTAAATACCCTCTGTCTCTTATTAATGACCTATTTGATCAACTACAGTGTGCATCTGTTTTGTCTGAAATTGATCTCATGTTGGGCTATCACCAATTGAGGGTTATGGCTGAGGATATTCTAAAAATAGCATTCCACTATAGCTACAGCCAATTTGATTTTAGGGTCATGCCCTTCGGGTTGACCAATGCCCCTATAGCCTTCATGGACCTAATGAACTAGGTTTTCAAGCCTATACTGGATTAATACATCATCATCTTCATTGATGACATCCTAGTATATTCCAAAAACCGTTAAGAGCATGTTTTTCACCTTCCTTAAGTATTCGAGACCCTACGTCAAAACCAGTTTTGTGCCAAACTCAGTAAATGTTCTTTCTGGTTGGATCGAGTTTCTTTCCTCAGTCACATGGTTTCTAGCAAAAGAATTTCTATAAATCCTTCTTAGGTCAAGAATGTTATTAATTAGAGCCAACTAACCAACATCACAGAAGTTTGCAGTTTCTTAGGATCGACAGGATATCAATGATTTATCAAAGATTTTTCTCGTACTATCGCTCCTTTAACCAAGCTTATCAGGAAGGGAATCATTTTTAAATAGGATGAAAAGTGTGAAGAAAACTTTATCGAACTGAAGAATCGACTCACCACTACTCCAGTATTGATCCTCCCTGACAATACCGGACGGTTTCAAGTTTTTTTGGATACCTCTCATATTGGTCTAGGATATGTACTCATGCAACATAGTCGGGTAATGGCTTATGGTTCAAGACAACTGATGTCGCATGAGTATAACTACCCCAGACACAACCTTGAGCTCGTCGTCATTGTCTTTGTCTTTAAGATATGATGTCACTATCTATATGGTTGGACTTTTGAAATCTACACTTACAACAAAAGCATGAAGTATTTATTTTCCTAGAAAGAGTTGAATACAAGACGAAGGCATTGGATGGATATTTTGAAGGACTACGACTGCAAGATCCTGTACTATCCTGGTAAGGGTAATGTAGTTGTTGATGCCTTGAGTCTAAAGGAATCGGCCATGTTGAGCTAGATGTTGTCTTCTAATTAGAGGATGTTTGAGACGGTTCAAGATCTCCATTTGGATCATCATGACAACAATACATACCTTACCTAAATTCAGACCCAGCCCATGCTTTCTGTGAAAATCCAAGAAGCCCAAGCAATGGATTAGGAGATTTTGAAGCACATCGACAAACTTACCCCTGAGAAAAACCTTGACTTCAGGATGACCGATGATGGATTATACAGATTCTGAGATCATATATGAGTACTAAATCACCCTGATCTAAGACCAGATGTCCTTAAAAATTCTCATACATCCAAGTTATCCATTCATCTAGGTAGTACCAAGATGTATCAGGACCTAAAGCACCATTACTAGTGGCCAAGAATAAAAAATGATATCGTTGATTATGTCTCTCGGTGTCTTACTTGCCAAAAGATTAAGGCTAAACATCAGAGACTTGATGGTCTTTTGTAAAGTCTCCTCATCCCCAAATGGAAAAGGGAGCACATAACTATGGACTTCATCATGGGTTTGCTAAGAACCAGTGCGAACTGAGATGTCATTTACATCATTAGGGACAGATTAACTAAATCTGTTAACTTCCTCACAATAAGACCACTGACACAATCACAAAATTAACTCGACTGCATGTCGAGGAGATCGTCAGAATCCATGGTGTCCCTATTTTCGCGGTATCAAACCGAGGTCCTCGTTTCACTTCTCAATTTTGGGAAGGTTTTCAAAAGGCCCTTGATACAAGCCTACATTTCAGTACTACTTATCACCCACAAACTAATAGGCAGTCAGAGCAAACCATTCAAACACTGGAGGACATGTTGCATGCCTATGTTCTAGACTTTAGTGGCTGTTGGGATCAGCATATTCCCTTTTGCAAATTTATTTATAACAATAGCTACCACTCCAGCATCGATATGGATCCATTTAAGGCTTTCTATGGTAGGCCTTGCTGATCTCCAACTTGCTAGAATAAAGTTGGGAACAAGCATCTCCTTATGTTGGATTATGTCCAGGAAACCATCTAGAAGGTCGACATCATTCAAAAATACCTCGTCCCTTCTTAGAGTCGCCAGAATAGCTATGCGGACAAATGAAGAAAATCTTTGGAGTTTGTTATTGGTTACCATATTTTTTTAAGATCTTTCTATACAAAAGAAGAACGCGGTTTGAAAAAGAGGGAAGCTGAGTCCTCACTACGTTGGACCTTTTAAAATCGTGGGATATGTAAGCCTTGTGGCGTACTGCCTTACCTTGACATTAGAATATGTGACCTTACACAATTTTTTTTGTGTCTCCATGCTTAAAAAGTATTACCATAATCCTTCTCATATCATTTCATGCCTGATAGTTCCTATCAGTATAGATATAGCATATGAGGAGTATCCTACAGAGATCATCGATCGAACGGAGAAGGTTCTGCGCAACAAAAGGATTCCCATGATTGGGGTATTATGGCAGCACTCCAAAAGAGGCGACTTCGGAAGTGGAAGAGGAAATGCGAAAATAATTGCCAAATTATTTTATAAACTTATTCAAATATGGAGGACTACATTTCTATAAGGTGCAAGGGATGTAACACCCCAAACTTTTGTGATAGATCGAGATAACAAACTCTGCTACTTTGAGTCCTATTGGCCATTTGAATTCCGTTAGTACTTAAAACTGCTAGTATTTTTAATTACTTTAAGTTAAATAATTTTAATCATTTTCTACTTTTCTAAAAATTAATTTTGAATAATAATGTTTTCAAAGAAAACAAAAAGAGTAAAAAATTTGGCACAATGGGAGGCGAGAAAAATCCTCGCAGTCTGCGACCTGCACCCACGAGACTGCAGTCAGCCCGTGCGAACACAGACATGTGCGCATTCTGCACCCTGCACGGGATGGTGCACTGCATGGCCCCTGACAGCAAGCTTGCTGCCAATCGCTAGCCACTCTGACGTGACTGGCTGTCATGTCAGACAACCCCTTATCGTGTGTGGCCCATAGCCACCAACCATGCCCCACTTGGCTCCTTTGATTTTTGCCAACTGGCATGAATCCAACCCTCTAATTCTCTTTAAAAAAACCCTTCTTTCCCTCTTTATTCTTCACCATTTCATTTCTTCAAATTAGAGGGAGAAGGGGAAAAGATTTAAGAGAGAGATCCACCGCACAACGAATCTAGATGTTATGGTTATGGTAAGGAATCTTTAGTATTTTTATCTACATTTTTAAGTGCTCTTTTTAGTTAAATAATTGGAAAAATTTTGAAGAATTATTGAAGTAGATTTTTTTGCTTCTTTTAGTGATTTGTTTTGGCTCATGCTTATTTAGTGATGTATTTAGATCAACGAAATTGTTATCCTTGATAAAAATTATAAGATGACGATTTGTGGGATAGACTTTGTCCTACCTTTGGTAATGACAAACAGGATTGTTCTGAAGAGTTTTGGCTTCCACGAATACCCCGATGGTTGAATCTGAAGATAATGGGCCTTTAGCTAAATATATTGATGAGCCTCACTAGGTTCTGGATGTCAAATAGCTGTGAATAAGTGAGAGATATGAAAACGTGATGGTCAAAAAGGGGTATTGAATATGAAAGAGAAAAGAATAAAAATTCGTTTGACTATTATCTCCAAGGGGTTTCTATTTCTCCCTCCTCTGAATAAATGTTGGTGACCTGCTCCCTATGAATGATTGGTATTTTCCTCTAACAAGAGTGGACTTGCTAAATGATACGTAGGATCACAATGAAAAATAAAATTTTCTTACACGAAAATCAAGGTTCACTTTACACTTGAGGCTAATGGTTGGCTACCAAAATGTGAATATACAAAAATGAGTCATCTAAATGTTTACAAGAGAGTCATCAAAGCACAAGCATTACAAATATGTGTAAATATCCTAAAGATTCGAAAAGGGATCTAGTCAAACGTCAAGGGGCAACACATCTAGTGCCTCATCGCTTTCATCATTTTGGGGCACAGATTGAGGGTGAGTTCCATATAAACTCGTATTTTTGGTTACTAGCACTCGTATTTGTTTCTATTAACTAGCTCCCTTCTACCATAAGGTATTTGGGATGTCATAGACCACATGGCAGGGGACTGTCTGCGCAGCATGACGCGCATGCGCTATCAGCGCGCAGGGCATGCACACACATCTCGTGACTAGGTGCTAACATGCACGCCAACATGCACGCAATGCCGCTGGCGCATGCCACTGTACGATGTGACCGCACAGGGGCGTGCACACATGTGCACGCACAGTGCCCCTCCCGCAGGAACGGGCAGGCACGCGAGCACGTGGGCATGCAGGTCGCGAGCTCGCGGGTTACTTTTCCGTGGGCGTGGGGGATTTTTCCCCATTTTTGTTTGTCGATTTTTTTTCCAATTTTTCCTCCTCTTTTTCATAAAAATACTTTTAATCAAAATAATAATTATAAAAATAGTTTAAAGCAAAACACTAATAAATTCAAATATCGATAAAAACTAAATAAACATGAGGCCCAAAATAATAGAGTTTGACACTTTGTTTAAGTGCAAATGTTCGAGGTGCTATTAGTTAAACAAATAGAGAAAACTAAATATTGGTTATTTTTACATTTTTGGGTGTAAATGTCACATATTAAAAAACAATAAAGATAACATAGGAAAATTTGATGCTAAATTAGATGAAGGAATCTTTCTAGAATACTCAATTTTTAGTAAAGCTTATAGAGTTTTTGACAAAATAATTCTAGTCTTTGAAGAATCCATGCATGTTGTCCTTGATAAGTCTATTCCCTCACCTATAAAGAAAAATGATGATGATGAAAATATAGGTGTAATGAACATAGTAGAATAATTGAACAATAATGAATCACTCACTGATGATATAGAAATCAATGAGGACTTATATGAAGTGTCATATAGCTTAGACCAAGCACATGAAACTCATAGAGGGCTATTTAAAGATTAAAAATATGCAAGTTCCTATCTTAAAAAACATAATAAATGACATCACATGAGTAAAATCCATAGGTGCCTTAAGAAATAAATGTCACTTTATTGCTTTCATATTGCAAATAAAACTCAAGAATTTTGAAGAAGCCGAGAATGGTGCAAGCTGGATTAATGCCATGCAACAGGAATTAAACCACTTTGAGAGAAATAAATAATGGAATTTAGTGTCTATGTCTAATGATAAAACTATAATTGATACTAAATAAGTAATTAAAAACAATAATGGAATCAAGATAAAAGAATTGATTTTGATGAAACCTTTGCTCCTATAGCTAGAATGAAAACCGTTAGGATGCTACTAGCCTTCCGTGCATAAAATACTTTGAACTTTTCAATATAGATACGAAAAGAGCTTTCCTATATGGTTTTGTAGAAGATGAAATATTTGTATAACAACTAGATAGTTTCCTAGACTTTCACTTTCCATATTATGTTTACAAACAAACTAAGGTCTTATATGGTTTGAAATAAACTTCAAAAGCTTGGTATTGAATGCCTTAGTAAATTCTTCACAGAAGGTGAGTTCACAAGAGGAGAGATTAATAATAACAAACTAAGGTCTTATATGGTTTGAAATAAACTTCAAAAGCTTGGTATTGAATGCCTTAGTAAATTCTTCACAGAAGGTGAGTTCACAAGAGGAGAGATTAATAATACTTTGTTCACAAAGATTAATGGAAAGTACATTATAATTGTCCAAATGTATGTTGATGATATAATCTTTGAGACAACAAATAAAAATGAGTCTAAAAAATTTCAGAAGCATGCAAACTAAATTTCAAATGAGCATGATGAGAGAACTCAACTATTTTTTAAGCCTATAGATTAAACAATTAAAAGAGGGAACTTCATAAATAAATACATTAAAGATCTATTAAAGAAGTATGACATGGAAAATGTTAAACCAAGTTCAACTCTCATGATTACATTTACAAAGCTTGATAGAAATGAAAATAGGGAAGTCTGTTAATCACTACTTTATAAAGACATGATAGGACCTATTCTTTACCTCATAACAAGTAGACACGATCTCATGTTTAGCATGTGCATATGTGTTCATTATCAAGCCAATCTTAAAGAGTCACACTTATATGCTACTAGGAAGATATCCAAGTACTTAAAAGATACAAAATCCCTTGGGCTTTAATATTCAAGAAGAAGCTCTTAAGAGTTAATTAGCTATTTAGATGCCAAGTTTGGGGGTTATAAAATTGATGGAAAAAGTAATAGTGGAACTTGCCAATTTTTAGGGAACATTTTATTTCTTGGTTCTTCAAGAAATAAAATTCAGTTGTTTTATTGATCACTAAAGCTAAGTATGTTGTTGAAAAAAGTTATTGTACTCAAGTCTTATTAATAAGATAATAACTTATTGATTCTATAACTAAAATAGAAAGTGTTCCAACCAAATATGATAATACCAATGTTATCAACTTGAGGGAAAATCCATTCAGCACTCGAGAATAAAATATATTGAAATAAGACATCATTTCATAAAGTATCATGTTCAAAATAGAGATGTAAGACTTGAATTTATTCTACATAATTTTAAGTTATTGATATATTTTTTAAGCCTTTAAATTCTGAGAGATTTTCAATTGTTAGAAGAAAATTAGGTATATATTGAACAAAATGTACTAACCTAATTTGATGAATGACACAAACTTATTTTTCACTACTGATGCCTTGTGAGTTACTAGGATAGCATAAAGACTTGAGTCAAACAAGAAAAGCAAATAGAGGCACGAACATGAATGAGAAGACAAATAATTAAAGACCAACGAGTAAAATATTTTAAATTATTTATCTTTCTTGTAAAATTTGGAATCCCATAGCTTAAGATTCAATAAGCTTTTTTTTCTTACAAACAATCTCTTTAAAAATCTCTTTTAAAATGCCAGCATTACTTTAGAAAAGTTATATTCTCAATATTTTTAAAAGATATTTATAAAAGATAATTTTTATAAAAGATAATTCAAGTGTCATAAAAATTTTTAGAACTTTTGTCCCAAAATAATTAAAATTAAAAACTAAAAGAAAATTAAATTACATGAATGTCTTTTCTTTCAGTTTCTCCCTCTAAGCTCTCTACGACTACTTTTGCTTTAGTTTGGTTACTTCCGCGATTCAATGTTGCAAGCTCTCTCCAATAGTTCATCATTTTTTGTTTCTACTCCTAATTTGCTCCTAATCAAGCCTTCGACCCAGCTCGCACTCGGTCTCCTCTATTTGCGTTTCTCTATCTCTACTATTCTCCTCTACTACAGATCTCAGTTTCTTCTCTCTCTGTCTATCTCTCTAGATTTTTTTTTCCTCTCCTCCTCCTCTTATTTATAAGCAGTGAGTGATAGGTTTTTTTTTCCATGCCTCCTCCCTTTTCCTTTTCAACCTCCTCTTTCATTTCTAGCAACTCGTTATTGTTCTGTAAATTTTTTTTTCACTCTTCAAAATAGTGCCATTTTGGCGTTTGATTCCAGACTCAAAATGGCGATGTTTTGAGTTTTGCAAGGCTGAGTTTAGTTACAGATCTGCGCCAGACTTCACAAGTCTGATGGCCTTCTTTATCTTTTCTTCTTCAATCTTTAATCTCTTTTTCCTCTTTTCTTCAACAATTCACCTACATAAAATTTACAAGATTCTCTCATGTCGTGTCTGGATATTAGTCAAAATGATTGTTCATTTATGTGGTTGTATGAAACATATTTCAATTTGAAAATCAAGATATAACAGATTGAGTTGTGATTAAATGGTTGGGAATAGATGAGTTAAAAATGAAGGGTTAGAAATTTATGATTTGTATTGCATGGTGCTTGAGGGTAAGTACAAGATAAGTGATTCGAAACCCGATGATCAAAGATTATATCTAGAACTCCATATATATATTTTGTATAGATAACTTAGAACCATAAACAAATCTTCCCTACTAAACTCACAACTAACCTGTAATTGAGAACTTGGGTGATTGGGATGAAAAAAGCAAGAATGAATAAACACCACAAGATAACTTGATAAGTTAAGTCAATTCTTGATGCAACAAGAAGAATAAGAATTTTCACTTGTCAAAGTTCTACCAAAGGCAATGAAATTCATTTAACAATCGAAGCATATCATATTACATTGCAAAAGAGATATTTATAGGCTAAAACACCTAAATTCTTCTAAAGGATTATAATTAGATGACCTAGGGAAACATGAACATAATTTAAATGATCTAGGAAAACATGGTATTAAATGACATAGGGGAACATGGTATTAAATTACCTAAGAGAACATAGTATTAAATAACTTAGGGAAACATGGTATTAAATGACCTAAGGGAACATAATATCAAATGACCTAGGGAAACATAGTATTAAATTACTTAGGAAAACATAGTATTAAATAACCTAGGAAAATATGAACATAAATTAATTATCTAAGAAATGATTAAAATAATTTAGACATTCATTCTAAATTCTGCCCACACACTTGGACAAAATTAATGATCTTCTTTGGCTTCTTTGATTATTCAAATAGTTCACATGTGGTAAGTTCTTGTTGTATCCATCTTTGTACAAAGCCTTAAAATGTATGTTTTAGCTTCTTGGCTTGAAATCTTGTGATTGGACCAGTTGGCATTGTAATATCTTCTTCATACTTTTCTTTAATGCCTTTTGAACCCATGTCTGTATCATTCCCTCCTCCTTCAAAAGAATTCATCCTTAAATATGCATTTATATCAAACAGAGAAAGATCAGATACATTAAAAGTAGCAAACTCATAATACTTATCAGGGAGATCAATCTGATATGCATTATCATTGATTTTCTCCAAAACTTAAAATGGTCTATTGCCTCTCGAATCCAACTTTGACTTCCTTTATTTTGGAAACATTTTCTTGCGCATATGTACCCAAACCTAATCGCTAGGTTCAAGTACAACTTATTTTCGCCCTTTATTAACCCTTTGAGCATAAACTTGGTTCTTCTTTTTAATATGCTCATGTGCTTTCTCATGGATAGCTTTAATAATTTCAGCCTTTTTCTTACCATTTAAACTAGAAATTTCACTTAAAGATAATGCCATTAAATCCAAAACAGTTATTGAATTAAAACCATACACAATTTCAAAAGGTGAAAAACCTGTAGAAGAATAAATAGTATGATTATATGCAAACAATCTTCCTAAGTTTTCAAATTCTTACCACTAACAGCATGTAACAAAGTTTCCAACATTCTATTAGTTTAACCATCAATTTGTGGATGATAAGTAGTAGAATACAAAAGTTTATTTCCTAACTTACTCCACAAAGTTTTACAGAAATGACTCAAGAATTTAACATAACGATCATAAACAATAGTCTTAGGTACACCATATATCCTTACTACTTCTCTAAAGAATATATTAGCAATGTTTGTTGCGTCATCGGTTTTATGACATGTAATGAAATGTGCCATTTTACTAAACTTGTCAACTACAACAAATATGTTATCTTTACCTCTTCTAGTTTTAGGCAAACCTAACACAAAATCTATAGAAATATCAGTTCAAGGTTGAGTAAGAATTAGTGATGGAGTGTATAAACCATGTAGTTTGGACTTATATTTAGCCTGTCTACATGCAATATAAGATTGACAACATTTCTCAACATCCCTACACATGTTTGGCCAATAAAAATGCTCAATCAGAATGTTTAAAACTTTATGCACACCAAAATGACCCATTAATCCCCCACTATGAGACTCACGAACAAACAATTCATACAATGAATATGTAGGCACACATAATTATCTTCCACGAAATAAATATCCCTCATGCCTATAAAACTTATCAAATACAGCATGTTCACAAGCAGCATAAATATTGTAAAAATTAGAATCAGTAGCATACATATCTTTGAGTTGCTTAAATCCTAAAAATTTAGAACTAAGTGTAGAAATTAAAGCGTACCTTCTAGATAATGATTTGCCACCATATTGTCTTTACCTTGCTTGTAATGAATCACATAGGGATAGATCTCAATGAACTCTATCCACTTTTCATGCCTTTTATTCAGTTTTCCTTGTCCCTTTAAATGCTTTAGGGACTCATGATCAGTATAAATCATAAATTCCTTTGGAAGTAGATAATACTACCAAACTTGCAGTGCACGAACTAAAATATATAACTCTTTGTCATAAGTAAAATAGTTCAATGGTGCCCCATTTAACTTTTCATTGAAGTATGCAATTGGACGTTTATCTTGCATCAAAATAGCTCCAATAGCTATCCCAGAAGCATCACATTCAATTTCAAAATTTTAGAAAAATTAGGTAAACAAAAAATAAATATAGAACACAATTTATCTTTCAAAATTTTGAATGCATGTTCTTGTTCCTCTCCCCATTTAAATTCATCCTCCTTTTCAACCATTGTAATTAAAAGAGCAGCAATAGTTGAGAAATCTTTCACAAATCTTTTGTAAAAACTAGACATGCTGTGAAAACTCCTCACATCAGACACATTCCTAGGTGTTGGCCATTCTTGTATAGCCTTCACTTTGTCACTATCAACCTCAACTCCCTTTGACTAACAATAAATTTTAAAAACACAACTTGCTCAAGGCAAAAAGTACGCTTCTGTAAGTTAGCAAACAATTGTTATTTTCTCAAAACTTCTAGAATAGTTCTAACATGCACAAGATGATCATCCAAAGACTTGCTATAAATCAGAATATCATCAAAATAAATCACAACAAACTTTTTAAGAAATTAATGCAAGACATGATTCATTAACCATATGAATGTACTAGGTGCATTAGTTAAACCAAATGGCATAACCATCCACTCATACAAATCATATTTAGTTTTGAATGTAGTCTTCCATTCATCACCTGGTTTTATGCAAATTTGGTGATATCCACTTTTTATATCAATCTTTATAAAAATACATGCACCATGCAATTCATCTAATATGTCATCTAATCTATGAATAGGATGATAATACTTTACAATGATTTTATTGACTACATGATAGTCAACACACACCCTCCATGATCCATCTTTCTTAGGGATTAGCAACACAGGAACTGCACATGGACTCATATTCTCCCTTACATACCCTTTTGCCAAGAGTTCAGCCACTTACCTTTGGAGTTCTTTTGTTTCATCTGGATTACTCCTATATGCTGGTCTATTAGGAATTGCAAAACTAGGAATGAAATCAATTTGATGCTCAATAACCCTTAGAGGTGGTAAATTATTTGACATATCATTAGGAAACACATCTTCAAACTCCTGCAATAAATAAACAAACATACTAGGCAGATTTAGATTAAGATTAGTTTTAGAGAAATAAACTTCTGTAGACCGAAGCACTATCAAAGCTCTCTTACTCACATAAGCATTCCTTAATTCTCTTTCCTTTGAATACAAACCCAGTTTGTTTTCACTCTTTTCTTCTCTCATTATACTTTTATCTCTTATGCTTCCCTATTTCTTTTTCTCACTAATGTAATCACTCACCAATGGGCTATTATTTTTTCTTTTTTTCCAGCTTTTTTTTTTTTTTTGAATTCCCATTAGAAGCTTGCATCATTTTCATTTAATCCTTACACACTTCTAAAAGAGATAATGACATACGTGTGAAATCTTTGTCATTCAAAATAAGTGAGTATCTATTTTGTATACCCATTATGTATGGCTCTTTTATCAAACTGCCAAGGTTGCCCTAACAACAAATGACCAGTTTACATGGTTACTACATCACATAATACTTCATTCACATATCTCTCAATGGAGAATGGAATTATAACCTGTTTCAATTCTCATTCAACCACTGCAGCTTGTAGGGTTTTGGGTGTTTTTTACATCTCCATTTCTTTATGATAATGTTCAACTGATTTAAACCCTTGAGTGAGCCTTTGCAATTTCTGATGGAGCTCTCTATAATAAAATAATGGAACAAACTTTTTTCTCATGATAACTTTCATTTGAGTCCAGGTGGTGATGGGTGCCTCTCTATTATGTCTCTTAAAGATGAGTAATTGATCCCACCAAACTAAAGCATAATTAGTAAATTCAATAGATACAAACTTCACCTTCTTCTCCTTGGATTAGTTATGAAATTCAAATATCAACTCAACTTTTCGCTCCCATTCTAGATAAGTTTCAACATTATTTCTACCTTGAAAAGAAAGAATCTTCATCTTGATAGAATTTATGTTACTGTCCCTCCTTTCGAGTCTTCTTTGTACCATTGACTCTTCACTATCTTCATCGACTTCCCTTTCTATCTCGTCATCATTCAACATATTTTCTTTTCTCCTATTTTGTCTCCTTTGATTAGGACCGCCTTGTCGCCCCCAAAAGCTATCTATATCACTTTCATGTTGTCTATGTCCCTATTATGCTTCTCAAACTGCCTTTGCATTGCTTCTAAAATAAAGGTTATGTCATTCATGGTTATTCCACGCTTCTCACTTTTAAAATTTGATATGATGTAAAACCTGCAAGAAAAATGTTAGTATAGAAAATTCCTCACAACACTCCCTTACGTGTTTCACTCTTAAACAAATTTGTCACTTATCTCGTGTTTTTACTCAGGATTTGGCCTTTATCCTCTTCTATGCTCACACCCTCAAGTCTTTTACCACTCTATTCTCTTCAGTCAAGTTGTACTTTAGAATTAAAAGCAACTCAATCAAGATAAATAAGTAGTTGTTTATGTGACACTTCAAGGAATCCTGATGAATGAGAAAGGTAAACAGTTAACACTAGATGCAAATTCGATAAACAAGAACAAGATCTAGACACATGGATTAAGGTGAGTGTGTTTCTTTAAATTAATTAAAATAACTAGGATGCAATTTGCTACTTTTAGTATAATGGAAACAAGAGGTATATGAAGAAATGAAACTAAGAATGCAAGAAAACGATTTTTGACTAATGATAATAGAATTCATATCGCTCCTATTGAGAAATCTGAATATGTAAACCTATAACTTATTCCCAATGTAAGCTACGCTCTAAAAAATAAAAACTATGCTATTGTGAGATAATATATGTGAAGTGGATGCATTTTGACTAAGATGAACAAAATTGAAAGTTCAATGAACACAACTTTTCTCTTTTGCAATAGAAGCTGATTCTAATATTCTTTTGATTTTTTTTAATTCAGCTAACAAGAACAAAATATAAAAAACAAGGAACATAAAATTGAAGAATAAGAACAATGTGTAACTAAAATTAAGAATAACAAAGATAGAAGTCAAACAGTTTAAACAAGTAAGAACAAAAAGATAAAGTTAGACCTAGAGATTTATCCAAGGCCAAAGCTTTGATACCAAACTGATGCGGAACCCGAAAATCAAAGATTACATCTAGAACCCCACATATATATTTAGCATAGATAACTTAAACCCCTAAATAAATCATCCCTACCAAACCCACAACTAACCTGCAATTGAGAACTTGGGTGATTGGGATGAAAGAAGCAAGAATGAATAAACACCACAAGATAGCTTGATAAATTAATTCAATTCTTAATGCAACAAGAAGAATAAGAATTCTCACTTGTTAAAGTTCTACCAAAGGCAATGAAATTTATTCAATAATCAAAGTGTGTCATATTACATTGCAAAGGAGATGTTTATAGGCTAAAACACCTAGATTCTGCCAAAAGATTATAATTAGATAATCTAAAAAAATATGAACATAATTTAAATGACCTAGGGAAATTAAATGACATAGGGGAACATGATAAATGACATAGGAAAACATAGAATTAAATAACTCAGGAAAACATAGTATTAAATGACCTATGAGAAAATAATATCAAATGACCTAGGGAAACATAGTATTAAATAACTTAGAAAAATATAGTATTAAATGACCTAAGAAAATATGAACATAATGTAATTATCTAGGAAATGATCAAAATGATCCTAGACATTCATTCTAAATTCTGCCACACACTTGGACGAAATTAATGATCTTCTTTGGCTACTTTGATTGTTCAAATAGTTCACATGTGGTAAGTTCTTGTTGTATCCATCTTTGTATAAAGTCTTCAAATGTATGTTTTAGCTTCTTGGCTTGAAATCTTGTTATTAGACCAGCTGGCACGATAATATCTTCTTCATTCTTCTCTTTAATGCTTTTTGAACCCATGTTCGCATTAATAAGTGTGTGGGGATTTGATAATGTGCATAAATGTCAATTTTATTTCTTAGTTTGAAGGTATAATTAGATCAATCACTACCTAATGGAAGAAATTTGGTTGAATTCTAATGTAGATACAAACATAAGAGCCAATTCCAGAAAAGCTCCTAGTTGAGTTGATTTTTGCACAAAAAAGTTCGTACATGATTAAGCCTTGGCAATACTTGCACTCTAGTGGTAGCAACAGATATTAGTTCATACATGATTAAGTATTGGGTAAGGCTTATATAACACCTCGCCCATCACTGTGCTAAAATGATTTAGAAACTCTATTTATTCAGGCTTTTGGTCGCTTTGAACTTAATTAATTTACGCTATTTAACATTTATCGTGATTCATGATTTCAGTTTATTTTTATTTATTTAATTTTTATTTAAATTTTATTTTAAATAATTTTACTTTATTTTATTTTAAATGATTTTAATTTAACTAAATTAAATTAAAAATTAAAATTTAGAAAAAAATCAAAAAACGGCAAAACAAAAAAAATCAATATCCCGTGGGGAAAATCCCACGAGAAGGCTGGTTGCCCACGCGGGTGCTGGGACAGTGACCGCGGGACGTACGCATCCATTCGCGCGCACAGCGGGGTCAGGACCTGCGCACGCGTCCTATCGTGCGCAGGCGGGCCATCCACACGTCACCTCGCTCGTCGTCCGCGCAGCGGTCCTGCGCTGATAGGCTTAATACAGTTTAGGCCTACGCATAAGTTAGCCCCTGCGTGCACGACAAGAGACTTATGCACCTACAGGCTAGCCTGCAACGCACCGGCCGGAGCACTACCACCTTGGGCGGCGCGCCGCCATCGCTGGTGGAGAGGCCCTCCTCCCTTGTTTTTTGTGACGAGCATATTTTTCTCATCTCTTCACTAGATTTCACCATTTGGCGTGAATCCAACAGTTCTGAAATTTTATAAATTTTTCTCTCCTTTTCCTTCCTCTTCACACTTTCATTCTTCTATTTTTCAAAGGTTTAGAGAGAGAGAAAGATAGTAGTATAGTGAAAGAAGAAGAGAAAGAAAGGAGAAATGTTATGGAGAAAACATCAAGGTTTTGGTAAGGAATGTAGTATTTCTTTCAACATCTTACGGAGTATTTTTAGATAAGTTAAATTAATATAATTATTATTTTGCCTTTTTTGTATGCTTCTATGTTCAAATAAGTCGAATTGTTTTAGTTTACAAGTATGTTATGTGAATTGTAAACACTTAATGAATATGCATATAATATATCTAATATATAATCGGTAACAATAAAAAATATAAAAGAAAAAAAAAAGTGGAATGAAGCCTATATGGTTCGAAGTATATCTATATTGACATGCCTATTGCATCAAGTATCTCGTTAGACTTTTTATCTCTGAGGGGTATCAGTTTCCCTTGCCCTTCGAAGTATTTATTTCCCCTCCCCTTATATGTTCTGGAAAGACATAAGAGAACAACTCCCAGTGGATGACGGCGTACCCTCTAACGAGAGTGGTATCGCATTATCTGTAGGGGTCACTCGTGGCTAAGTAATGTCGTGACTGTAGATATCTGTTAGGGCTACTATGGCTGGTACAACCGTGGTCATAGATCGTACCATGGTTTGGTCAGTCAGAAATGGGCCTAAGTAAATTATTGTATCTGTATATGATTTGGTCATTCCACTTGTGTAGTTGGAAATATATATCCGCCCTCAGATATGGAAGTTGTAACGACTTCGCTAAGCATGACACAAAAATCTGAGCATTTCATGATTTATTTAGTTTTTTCTATTATCCACCATGATGTATGTTTGATGTTTTGTGTTAACGTATCATTTTCTTAACAAATAAATGATTTTCTATAATGTGAGATAGATAAACGAAGAAGTTAAAAGGTAAGATAAAATAATTAACTTTTGAAATCTTACGATGTTAATTTAATACTATTTTTCTTATTGAGCATATGGAACTCATACTTTCCATGTCCCCATCAGATGAGAAAGAAAGTGAGGAACCGCAGGCTAACCCACCCTTAGAAGTCTACAAAGATCCCATGGATCCACAAGTCTGAGTGCATGACCGTTCCCGTACTCTGATGAGTCCAGTAGTATAGTAAAAAAAATGGCCCTTATGTTTTGTATTTTGTAGCAACTTCTGGACTCAATATATATATGTATTGGAACTCATATATATTTATAAGAGATTTATAATGATTTTGTTCCGCTGCATAAATTTTATCATACACTCGTTATTCTGAATCTGTATCTGACATCCATTTATCTTAATTAGCACTTGGAATGTCACAACTTACACCCTAGCAGTACCAACAAATATTAATTTTTTTGAGATTATTTGAAACTCAATGAAAAACCCTATGTTCATCTGGAGGCAGGAAACCAAGTAGAAGTGTTTTTAAAAATAGAAAGAAGGCTGAAACCAAGGGAGAGGAAAACCCTAGCTATACACGACTTCACTCTTTAAATAGAGGTAGAAAAGAGCATACAGAAATGAGGGAGGCAGAACAGAGAAGAAGATGATGAATAGATTTCTTTTTCTAATTTTCTGTAATTTTCTCTGTTGGTTTTAAACGATTGCTAGTGTACTAAACTCACTATGAGCGACTAGATACATCAATTTCAAGTTGAAAGATTTAATTAAAGTCTCAATTTCAAGACTGTGAGATCGAATTGTTTTATCTTTGTTCTTTTTGTTTCGATATTTATAAATTTTTCTGTGCATACAAAAATTACCATTTGCTATTTGTTACAACATGGTCGGTTGTGCATATAGCATAATAGTATTTTGCTATTCAGAATTTTTGAATCTATAATTATTCAGGTTATTCTGATAACTAGTGGTAAAATAGTTTTCACACTAAGAAAATATATAATCTAATCCGAATTAACTGCTTGCTTGAGTTGGTTAGTTAGAATAAGATCTTTCTAGTTTTTAATGCTGTTAGTGAATTAAACTCTAAGAGCATATCTAGATTTGTTCATTAGCAAAGGTTAATGAACGAGTGTCTCTTGCTTAATATAAGATTAAAGAAATATTGGTTATCAAGAACATTTCCAATAACTATAACTAGTTTATTGAAAAGTGGTAAGAATTATTTTTGCATCAATGATCAATCATACAAGTTAAAACTGATATTATTTCTTTGACTGGAATTTATTTAAAACTGAATTTTACCTCATTTAGTCTGTTGAATTATTTTTTGTTAATTTCAGTTTGATTAATTTTTATTTTATTTGATCTATTGATTTAAATTCTATGAACTTATTTTAATTTTTGTTCAAAACAAAAATCCTCTTCTTTTTATTTATATTTTATTACTAGGTATACAAGAATATTATATCTCAATTCCGTATGAATTCGACTCTATTCACCATTACTATAATATTTATTTATTATTAGAATAAGAATTTATTTTTGGTGAATTTGATACCTATCGCATCACATAAGATAAACACTAATTTTGCATAATTAGACTCTAAGTGATCAATAAGGAGTAGGCTTTCTCCCCATGAATTGGTGGGGTGAGCTTGTCGTGGGATCCAAGCAAAATTAATTTCACTAAAAAAGAAACTACATGTAGCAGCCCCGGAAATTTAAAATGGAATTTATATTATAAATATCAAATGCGGAAGCGAAAACAAAATTTGATTAACATCCCTTACACTAAAACTAAAAACGTGCTCACAAAATATAAAAGATTAAACTACCTAAAGGAGAAACTTGAAAGTAAAAACTACGAATGTGACTATGGAGTCTTTAGGCGTCCCCTTCGTCGTCCTCCTGCGGAACCGACTCGGGAACGATGTCCTCTTGATCTGAAATGATTAAATAAGAAATGAGCTACACTAGCCCAGTAAGGACATCACGATATCTCACCGTCACGGAGGTAAAGGTGGGTAGAAAACACAAAAAGACCAATGGAGCATAATTTACAACAAATCCTTTTATTAATAATAAAACCTTTACCATTCACTTACCTCGGTGAAATTCATAAAACAATATACGAAAGCAATAACATCATCATCATCATGAAAACATATATATGAACTGTATAACATAATACCTATCAAGCTTTTCGTAATTTAATCGTTACACAACATATTTTCCTCATTTACCAGCCCACTAGTATCCATGGGGATCCATAGGGGTCCCACTACCCGTTAACCCTTAACACTTGAAATCATATTCCAGGGCCGTCCCCATACCCCGTCCGGTATGGGCGCCAAACCATAGACCTCATTACCCCGTCCGGTATGAGGGTGAAACGGGCCGTCCCCATACCCCGTCCGGTATGGGCGCTAAAACACATAAGATCTCCATACCCCGTTCGGTATGGGAGACCACAATCCCGGTAGGGTTCCCTACGGACCCGGTCCGTCCACCATCTCCCAGGATATCTAGTCAGGCTGACCACATTATACAATTTCTATTTACATAATCTTTCATTCTCCTTTTCCCTCAGTCAGCATTATCAATCACATACAAACAAGCAAAACGATATCAATCACATACAAACAAGCAAAACGATAATTTATGCCAAATAGACAACATACAGCATCAATATCCCGGTCATTCAATCCATAATCAATAAAACAGTAGAATATGCACACAAAACTATAAAATGAAAACATCAAATCTCATACTGCATTTAAAACTGTAAACAGGCCAAATAACAGTTAACCGACAAACACACTAGACTCGGGCTCCATTAGCGACCTTAAGCAATTTCACACATTCGTTGATTCATGAAATACCGTTTTATCATTTATTGAACTTTAAAACCGTGATAGGAAATAGGGTGAGGGGTCCTTACACGTTTCGGGGTCCGAACACGGCTTCACAGTGCGCCTACAGGCTGTTCCTAATTTTCCCTGAATTTTTCTCGGGGAACTGAAACGCACTACTGGTACCTGCACGTGTTCCAAAAAATCCCAAATTAGGCCCAGGGCCCCTTTCGGCCAATATCGCAACTCTGGCACGGCGGCTCCGCCGTGCTCCAGCGACGGCGCCGCCGCAAACGGCGGCGGTTTGCCTCAGGTTGGCCGTTTTCGGCCGTTTCCAGCCGAATTCGGCCACACTCGCATTGGTTCCTGCGATAAAACAACCCTACGGCCCTCGGGGGGCCGAAAATTTACGGAAAACCGAAGCTTACCGGCGGCGGTGCTCTCGGGTGCGGCGACTCTCCGGTGAAGTTCGTATTTTGGTGATTCGACTCCGATCAACCTGTAGAGAAAAGAATGGTGATCACAGTGATATAAAAATTGCATTAAACGAAGGCCGGGAAGGGCCTCATCGGAGGCAAAAACCGAGAAGGGGGGCGGCGGCGCCGCTGGCTTTCGGCTGTGTTTTCCGGCCGTTTGGCCGGGATTTTGGCTCCGATTTGGCCACTGGCGAAATCAGCATGGAAAAACGAGTCGGGGGTATGAAATTTACCTCGATCAGCAGTCGAAAATCCCTCCGGTGCGGCGGTGGGTGGCGGCGGCCGGCTTCTGGTTCGTCTTCTCCAGCGAGCGGCAGGCGGCTAGGGTTTGTGGTCTGGTGTGGGGGTTCTATTTATAACCTTTTGCCTTTTGATCTTAGCCGTCCATTTTGTTTTAATCTGGGCCGTCCGTTTTTTATTAAATCTGGGCCGTCCGTGCGATTAAATCTGGGCCGTCCGATCGCGCCTACGCGGATCGCCAACGTGGCCCGTTTCGGAACGACATGGTCTTGCCACGTGGCAGGTCCCGGTTGGCCGGGACTGCTGACCGGGCCTGCTGACGTGGCTGCCGACATGGCTTTTTTTTTTTTTTTTTTTTCTGCCCCTTTCCGGGCGCTACACTACATATATGTATATATAGGTTTAGGATAATGTTTGTTTGTATGGGTTTTGGTTTCTGAGACCAATATAAAAAAGAATATTATAAGGGAGAGAGTTAGAGGTTAATGAGACACAACGACTAAAAGCATAGAAAGCCAAAGACCAAAAAGAAGAAAAAGAGAAATATGGCTTACACTTAGAGGAACGTTTTTTCTTCTTAGGTGTCCGCAACTCAAAGAAAAAGATTATGATTCTTTTATTCTTTGATTAGACTTTTGTTATTGTCAAGAATTAACAATTATTTATTATTTAAAAACATTTGAAAAACTATTTATCAAGTATTTATTTATAAATAGAAAGATTTATAAAATATTGGTAAAAAAAAAATAATTTGAGTAATTTTTTGATTGTAAAATTCAAAATTTATAACTAAGTTGTGATTGTTTGTATCTACTAATTTTTTAATAATAAATTTGATTCAGATTTTAATTTATGATTTTTTCTCGACACTAAAATTCTTATATATAAAATTTTGTGTTCTTATATTTTATTTTATATTTATTTATTTCTTGTAGTATGATTAGATTTTTTTTGTAATTGAATTTAATTAAATTTATACAATTAATATTATTTAAAATACAAAATTTCTTTTACATAATTATAAGAAAATTTTTATTAGAATAATAATTTTTTAATTTACTAAAATTATGTTTGTCACAAAGTAAAAATTATAAAAATTAAATCTATTATTGGTAAATTTAACAAAAAAATAATTTAATTTAATTTACTGTAATAACAATTTTTAAAATTTTGTAAACTTTTATTAAGAATTTATATTTTTAAAATTATTCTTATGTCTGAATAAAGTTTTTATTTATGTATAATTTAAAAATTATCATTTAAAATAATTTTATAAATTTTAGGAATAAACTAAAATAACAAATTTTAAACTCAATTAGAATATGTATTAAATTAATAATTTACCGTTACTGTTACGGTGGTAGTATATGTTTAATATCATAGCCGAATGAATGAAACCCTATTTACAGTGGGCCCCTTTCATTCCTTCCCTCTTTCTTCTTCTCTCTGCCTCTACGCAGCGACTGTACGTGTCCAACAGCTCTGCAAGTAGTTGTAGGTCATCTCTCTGGGCAGGGCGAATAAAAAAGATGGCGAGACCTGCTGCCGATGCCCACAGCAACAGAGCGGCTGTTCAAGCAACAAACGACGACGCTTCCGCCAGTAAATTGTCCGTCTCACGATCACTTCACCGTGTTTTTCCTTTGTTTCTTAATTTGATTTCATATATGTATATATATATATAGATATTAAAATTTCTCTCTCTTTTGTTTCTTTCATGTCCTGTTAGTTTTTCCATTGATCATCTAATTTGTGTGTTTATAGCTTCAAATTGGCCCTAGATGATTTTGTTCTCAAAGTCGATTTGCTTGTTTGGAATTGTCAAATTTTCTCATGGAGTTTTTTTGAAGGTCCTGTGTTAAAAAGGGATACGTGAAAGATGACTACATCCATCTGTTTGTTAAAAGGCCTGTGAGGAGATCTCCCATTATTAACCGTGGTAGGATTTCGTTTCTCTCAAAATGTAACTGCTTTTTGTTCCTCGTCTGATATTTCTTCAGTTCGTCTCCTTGTTTGATATTGCTTCACTCATTTTGCTTTCCTTTTGAGTGGTTTAGGTTATTTTGCTCGTTGGGCTGCTCTCCGGAAGCTTCTCTTTCAGTTCCTCGATTGTGGAAGAAATTCCGATGAAAATGGGCGCACGAAGAAGCAGATACTGTCACTTGGAGCTGGCTTTGATACAACGTATTTTCAGTTGAAGGTGCCTTAAATTACTTGTAATTAAGTGCTGCACATAGAAAGTTAGGAGTTACATCTGTTTCTTTCTTTACCCATCTATCTTTTTTTTTTTTTTTTTTTTGCCCCATTATTAACACTATATTTGCAGAAAAGGAAGGGGAAGGAGAGGAAGGAAATGAAAAATAGGGAATACTCGTTGTTCCTTCATTTGTTTATTGTTTCACTCGTCTAAGATTAAAAATAATAATAAGTAAAAGGGAAATACAATGAGCATCTCCCTTAGACTTAAAACTGTTTTGTTCATTTCTCAAATATAGCTAAAATAAGAGGGAAGAGAAGTATTTAAAAATTTTTGAAGAAAAAAAAATTTATTTATTTTTTAAGTACTTAACTTGTCATTATAGTAATAAAGGTCATTTCTGACTAAATTTTTTGTAACTATCAACTTTTTTTCTCTAAGTAAAATATCTCGGCTATATTTTGTTTTATCTTTTCGATATTTAGTTATCCGAAGAAGGAAAGTATCTTTCCTTTTATTTTCTGCATAAATTACTCTTTTGCTTTTTATTTCTTTATTTTATTTTTTCTATTCCTTTACTTAATTTTTGACCAAATTTAGCATAAAATGCAGGGCACCTGCCTGTTTCATATGTTGAGTGATTTATTAGAATATATCTTTTGTTCTGTACATGCATATCCAATTCTTGGAAAAGCTTCTGTTGCTTTCACTTTATGTAGGCACAAAATTCTCAATAATAAACATCTGCTGTCTTTGTTTCCCTGTTTAATTCACAGGATGAGGGGAAAGCACCATACTTATACGTGGAACTTGATTTTAAGGAGGTGCGATTTGTATTATTTTGCAACAAAAGGGACTAATTGACAATGCTCTAGCACTATTTATGATTCAGAGGCAGATGAAAAGATGAGTTATGGTATACATATTTTTCATAACTTCTAACTGAAAATGTTTGTCAGGTAACCAGTAAGAAGGCAGCACTAATTGAAACCTGCCAGCAGTTGAGGGATAAAGTAGGTGCAACAGCTTCAATCTCTTGGGGTATGTGGCAAAAGTTGAAGGACCATATGTTCTTGTCTTACAACATGCCTGGCTTCTGTTTCTACACCTGAAAATTATGCTTTGTTCTTCTAGTGCTAGCAAATCCCAATTTGGTTACTCCATTGTACCTAAATCTCAAAATATGTTGTATAAACAAGAAAAAATTTTCTCCCTGGCACAAGATGTTAAAGATTTGTTGGAGGATACCTCTGTTTCATGTCTCTAAATTCAAACATGTGATTCTTTGATGGTCATCTGCTTACCTAATAATTGATTGAATCTTGAAATCCTTGTGCCTTCACCATAAGAATTTATGGCTAAGTGTGGAACAAATTGAAAAAGAATTCATTTGGAAATCAACACTATTTAATTAGGAGATGATGAAAATTCTACCAGAGATAATAATAAAAATGATAGGCTGCATTGTCTCTTTTCCACTTGAAATTCCTCTTGAGGTAAACTTTTATTATTTAGATGGAATAATCGCTATCTTCTAGTTAAACTAGTTGTGGATTTCAAGAGAAATTCCGCAAGAATTCTTGATTTGTTCCAAGCATACCTTGCATCTTGAAGTTCAATGGTGAATTACTTCTTTATATGATATCTTTGCAAATGGATGAGCCCTGGATTTCCTGATTTTGACAAAAAAAATTTCAATATTCCAAGTACTTATTCAACTGTTTGTCCTGGAAGAAATTCCATATGTTGAAGCGTGATATAGTTCGTTATCTAAGGCGGGGAACAATGGTAGCAATGATGTATTCATTATCATATGGTCATAGAGACCCCTCCGCAGATTTATTTCTATTAACTTGTAGATTTATGCCTACTAACTTTTTTGGTTTTCCTGATTTTGAGCCAAAAAATTTTCAATATTTCATGCATTTATTCTACTGTCGTCATGGAAGAAATTCCATTTGTTCTTTTTTTTTTTTAAATAAAAAGTGTAATGAATTTATATTAACATGGTACCAAGAAAACAGGGGGTACTACCCATTACAAAATTCCATTTGTTCTTGAAGAATGATTTTATTCATTATCTAAGGCAGGGAACAAGCGTGGTCATAGAGAGGTCTCCACAGATTTATTCGTAGTAACTTGTAGATTTTATTCCTACTACTAGTAGGCTTCTCCTGATCTTGACCCAATCAATTTTTACTATTTTATATACTTATTATTCTGTCATCACTGAAGTACTTATTCTTCTATCATCACTGAAGAAATTCCATATCTTCTTGAAGAATGATTTAGTTTATTATCTAAGGTGGGGAACAAGTGTGGCAGCAGTAGTGTATTCACTATGCTTTGGTAACACTGGGGTCTCCACAGATTTATTCCTACTATTTTGTAGGTTATATTGATAATGTGGAATATTTTCACTTAAGATTTGCATCTTTTCTTATTTTATATCAACTGGAACTTGAATTCTGTTGATTAAACATTCAGCATTTCTAACTTTGCAGAGAAAGGTGAAGTGCTTAGTGATCAATACAAGCTTCTACCAGTTGATCTTCGTGATATGGAAACATTAAATGATGTCATATCTCTGGCAAACATGGATCCCGGGTATGTGCACAACAATTGTTTGCCTTTCTGCCCCTTTAGGATCTTTTATTTCTATCGTTCAGAACTTCTGAGTAAATGATGTCTACTGGTAGGCTTGTTGAATCACAATAATAGCTTATCTGAAAAGAAAAAAGAAAGAGAATGCTAATAGCAATAGTAATGGTAGCTTCCAGGATTTATTTACCCTTTTCATGTGCCTAACTTGGCTAGACAAGTATGTTATGTATCCTTTGTTTTATGGGTCCTATCTATGTTGAACTTAAGGTGAGAACATGATGTCTATTGATGGGCTTGTTGAATAACCAATTTTCCTTTCAATAATAACTTATCTGCTAAAGAACAAAAGAGGAGAGTGCCAACAGAAACATTAATAATTGCTTCCAGCAGTTTTTTTTTTTTGCCCTTTTCATGTACCTAACTTGCCTGGAAAAGTATCTTAAATATCTGTTGTTTATATGTTACTATTCATATTGAACTTAAGGTGAAAAAATATACTTTCAGCTTCAGGCTTCTTCTGTTCTCCATTGCATTTGATCTTCTGCGCACTAGAGATTTTATCCCACTTAGTGATGTTAAATTTCGAAGTTTCCTAATTTTCATGGTTATTTTTCTTCAGCTGAGGGTGCAAATAAGGTTCTCTATTCTGACATGTTTATCAGTATGCCAACATTTATAATTGCAGAATGCGTTTTGATATACCTGGATCCTGACTCTAGCCGTAATATAGTTGGTTGGGCATCAAAAACTTTTTCGACGGCAGTATTTTTCTTATATGAGCAGGCATGATCTAGTTTCATGTTAATGTCTTTACTATCTTTTCTTCATGTATTGCAGTATATTATTACCTTTTATTTGTGGTGCTTCCTTAACAGATCCACCCTGATGATGCTTTTGGCCAGCAAATGATCAGAAATTTGGAGGTCCAAAGTCTTTTGAATTTAAATTTTTATTTTTAATGAGTGGGCATAGTTTGTTTGAATCTTTGGTAGTTTCTTAACCAACTACTTTAGCAGATATTTTGAGCACTGAGTTAAAATTCTCTTGATTGTGAATGAGGAGAGTAAATATTAGTGTTGTGTGAAATATTCCACATAACCATGAGGAAGAAAGAATAAAAGTAATGATTGAATCTGAGGAAGGATTGTGTTGCTTTGTTGCTTTGATTATGCCAATCATGACCAGTCTCAATTCTGAGTACGGATGTTCAAAAACCATTAAAGTTCAGGGAAAATATTAAAGAAGGAAATGGTTGGGAGATTTGCACTCTGTAAGGGGCAATTTAGTGGTCACCAGAGATAATTTTTCATACAGTAAGGGGAATCCAGAGATCGCCAAACCCCTGAAGAGAGAGGTTGTTGTCACTGGACTCTGAACTTTATGGCTTGAAGGAATGAGAGTATTTTTTATGATTGTTTTTCAGCTAGTTAGGGTTCATAAGATTGGATGACCTTTTTTTTGCCATATTATGGTTGGAGGCTCATAAAGAGTTCTTGATATCATGCTGTCTGGGCTCCGTAGGAGTTGGGATGCAGTAGCGTCATAGTTCTAAGGGCAGGACTTTTTTTTCTTTTTGTGTTAATTTTTGCCATTTGGTTGCTATGTGTCCTTTTCTGTTCATTCTGAAGGGAGGTTATAGGAGGATGTCTTATTCTCTTTGATTGTGTTTTTCTCTTTCTCTTCTCAATAATATTTCTTTTTCTATTAAAAAAAGTCATTGACATAATTTTTACCCTCTTCCTTGGGTTGTCCATAGTCTCTTGGCTATGTGGCTTCCCGTATAGAAGAATGATAGACTGTGTTTGAGTTTTTGTATTTGAACAGGTAAATGTAGAGATAGGTAGAGCATTGAATCAGTAATGGTGGTTCATAGAATGAGGGACTTATATGTGAAATTAGAGAATGTTGTTTTTGGTTGATTCACTATAGGGACAAAGATCTTTGATGGCGCTTAGAATAATATCTTGTCTACTACTAGCAACTATTAATAGGTGTACTGTGTTTTCTGCTTGTGTAGGAAGCACGTTGGATTCATTCTTGAAATGTCATAGGTACTTGCTGGTTCATCTTAGACTGTAGTATACAGATGAATTAAAATTTGAAATTCACAATCTCTTGTTTCATTAGGGGCCTTTTATTTTCATTTTCTCTTCTAAAGACCTTTCATATTAATTTCATTGCAAGTAAGATTTACTCAAACAATGCCACATATTGGATGATTGGCTAACTGCCTGGATGACATTGCAAGTACACCAACGATCATCATTTTTATATTTAAGAACAGCATTTTGTTGGTTCTATGTAAAATTATGATTTTTGGCACATTTTCTCTTGATTTAGATGAGGAAAAATGTTTTGATATGTGCATAGTTGCTCCTATTGCCCCCAATTTCAGAGTCGAGGCTGTGCTCTCTTGAGTATTTATGCTACACCAACTTTGCTTGCAAAGGAGAAACTATTTCTTGAACAGGGATGGCAGGTAGATCTAACAATTACTTTTATTGATCAGAAGTTTCCTGTCTCTATGTCGTTCTATGTCGTTTTATTTTTTGTTCTATATACAGTACGAATTCAAAATTAAAACAGATTTCAGATGGTGATTGCAAAGTCATCTTTTCCATATACGACACCTAAATCTTTACTGGTTAATACTATGATGTAGTGCATTTGTTAAGTGACTTTCAAACAATCTAGGGTTAAAACAACTTTTAGGAGGATAATTGTGATCATCTGATATTTCCTCTTGGACTCTCTACATAGTAAAGGTCCATAGGCAATACAGCTTTTCGGAGGTAATTATGCAAGGTTAAAAGATTCCCCCACTGTGCTTTTCTTAATCATCATTTTTTTATTTGTGTTACAACCACGTTTATCAATTAATTTGAAGTTTAAGATAGTACGACAAAATTTTCTGTCTGTTTTCTTTTATTTTGTTTTTTTCATGTTTTTTTTTCTCTTATACATATTTCAATTTATATTACTTTTGCACATTTTTCTTATGCTGTTTTCAATTTTCTATTTGAGGTGTTAAGAGGGCTGTTGCTTGGGACATGTTGAGCGTTTATGGTAATTTTGTTGAAGCTGAAGAAAGGCGTAGGTAGGTTCTGCATTAATATTGGAACTTCTTTACTGCTCCATTTCTATATTCATTGTTTTATGGGCTTTAAGGCCTGTGAATCTACTTGCAGTTTTTCGATATGTGATCTAATCCAGTATTTTTTTAGTTTGAGAAACAGACCAGCATGTAGTCGAATCTGAAAATAAAGATCAAATTAAAAGCATTTGCTTCAATTCATACTTGCTATGTTACATGCTCTGCGAGAATTGTGTTTTCTTGGGCATGAGTGCATTGGCCCCTGCTTAATTCGTTATTCTATATCCTTTCTGAAAGATTGCCCCACCTTTCTTAAGTTGATGGTATGCAAACCCAGCATAGGAAGGTTGCATTCTTTTATTGATCTGCACGTGCGCGTCTATGTAAATGTTGTTGCATCTTTAACTTGCATAACATGATGCTGCTTCAATTAGAGACAGCTAATGGATCTTTCAATTTGTTTATCCATATATGACGATGCTGCTCCTGCAGTTGCTGCATTTGTCCTTGCTGAAAAGGAAAATCGTTAATCTTGTATCTATTAAGTGTTCTTTTAGGTCCTAAATTTTGGCTGAAGGATATAAGGGGAACTCCCATGTTCTGTCAATTTCTTTATCTTCTTTCCATTTAACTTATATTATCTAGCTTCCATTTCTTTGAGCATATATTTTGGGACAATTCTCATATATGATGATGTGTTGATTAGGATTGAACGATTGGAATTGTTTGATGAATTTGAGGAGTGGCACATGATGCAGGCAAGTTGATCTCTCGTTCTTTGTTGGGAAATAATACCAGTCAGAAAAAGTAATGTTATCTGGATGCAGCACGGGTGGGTCGGAACCAAGTAAATATGGTGTTCTTCGCCCCTACCCTCACATAAAATTGCATACATTCACACATTCACATTTAACATCGACATCCACAGGAGACCAAAATCACTGTGATATTAAGGCCTGTTCCCCTGCAGGTGCTAGACCTAGAGGCTGGCTCACCGCTTGCCATATGGACCTGCATGGGTCATATCGTGCATACTCTGTTCTGATACTGCTTAAGTGGGCAAAATAATTTGATGTTATCATCCTCATTAGTACAAAGAATAATTTTGTTCCAATCGGCTGATTTTCAGGAGCACTACTGCATTGCTTATGCAATCAATGACACTATGGTATGTCCATATACAAACCTGAGTCCTTGCATTTTTTTTTTCTTTTCTCTAAGCTGAGGTCATACCATGTTAATGTCCATCTGTGCGGAACTTCTGTTTTTCATTCGATAGCATATTTCCTTACTCTACAACAGAAGTAGATACCTTAAAGCCAGTAATTTCCTCACTCAATGGCTTACATTTTGACCATCTTATCCTTGCAAAAGTCATTTTCCCGAGTAACTCAGAATGAAAATGAGTGATGTGAATTACAAGTGAAGCAGAGTGTGCTATCATGTCTCAGAGATATCGTGACTCCTGGCAACGCCCGGAGTCCCAAGACACTTTAGAATTTTCCATAACGAAGGCATGGTAATTTTTTTTTTCTTGTCATGGTTCAGGGGCTGTTTAGGGATTTTGGCTTTCCTAACAATGAGCAGGACGTGTTGAATAAAACTTGAGTTAACTCATCTTGAGACGGCGAGGGGAGCTACTAGAAAGAAGATCACCAAGCTGCCCTACTTGCCATGTTTGGTCATTGAACAATGAATGAACGAGCAGAGTACCAGTTAATGAAGGGTGCAGTTGTCAGGTGGAGAATGGAGGATGATATATAACTGGTTCTGTATGCAATTTCTATATTTTCCGTTTGACTCCAAGAATTTAGATACCTTCATTTAATTTGCTAGCAGTTTGCGGAAGTAAAACGAGATGGGACCCACTGACACCGGTCCAAAAGTGTGTGTTATACTTCATATTTTCTCTTTTGTATATTGTCAAATTTACTTTTTTCTTGTTTTCTTTTGTTTGTATTTCCTGTTTTGGACGGGATTGAAATTGTCACCGGGGAAGATAGACCAGCCAAAATCAACAAATTGTCCAAACGCTAGTACGAAGAGGTGCCTATTTTAAGATGTTTTTTTTTTTTTTTATTTTTAAAAAAAAGTATTGACGGTATATTAAATGAGAAAAGTCGATAGAAACAATTTATTCCAAAAGGTTACCCTACTACAGTACAGAAACAAAGACTTCTTTAGGCAGTGTTCTGAGTAAATTAATACAATTTATTTAGAAATTGAAATTTTGATTTTTAGAGTAGCTTGCGAATATAATACAAATGTGAGAGAACTTTGAATGAGTATAATTTTTCTAATTATAAGTTAGTTTTATGTTCAATTGTAGTTGGTTCTTTTTATGATTTCTTTATTAAAAAGGAAAAGTAAAAATCTATTACTGTTAATTTAGATGTGAGTGGTGTTGATCCAATAAGTATAAAATACTACATTATTTTTACTTTGACTAAGTTATTAAATTAGTTTTTAAAGTTTGATATTTGTTATAATTTAATTTTTAATATTTTTTTATAATTTAGTATTTGAAATGTTTTGTTTCTTTTAAAAATTTGATTTTTTTATTGAAAAAATTAAAATTATTAAATTATATTTGAATGCTTTAAAAAAATAATTCAAAAAAATTAATTTAATAAATTAATATACCAAAAAATGAATAAAAAATTAAGTACTTTTTGTTGTTATTAATTTATTAATTTAATTAATTAATCAAATGCATTTTTTTTAAATGTTTTTAAAAGTATATAAATATATTTTAATTATTTTAGTTTTTTTGTCAATAAATAAAAAGAAACTAAATGTTGGTTAAGAGACCCAAAAATATTACGAACTAAATTACAATAAGTATCAAATTTTAAAAACTAATTTAATAATTTGTGCTTTTATGTTTTACTTATTAATCAGTTATATGATCGAATTGAATAAGAATAAAATTTACTTAACTACATGGATCATAAATATAGATTTCTAAATTTTTCCAAAAAATATTCTCTTATTCAAATGTTGCCTTACATTTGACTCCTTAATAAAAAACTCCGTCATATATTAGATAAATATGGTTTGATTTCAAAATTCTATCATGTAATGTAATTAATTCTGTGACGTAATATAATACAATATAATCATTCATTATATTCCAATATTTGACGATACCCCTTTAGAAAAAAATGTTAGGTCATACTAATGTAAATAGCCGTGTGGTTCAATCATTTATTATATAATAATATTAATTTTACAAATGTAAATAATCAGGCAATATATTCACATTCATATTATTAAGACGGAAAACTCAAAAGCTTTTTGAACACCTAAATGTCCAAAAGACACTTCAAAGTACCCGAAGGTGTCTTTTGGTAATTTAGATACCCAAAATACTTTTGGGTTTTAGATATATCCAAAAATGTCTTCAAAATGCCTTAACAATCTATGAGTAATCAAATACTCAAAAGCACATTGAGTGCCTAAAATACTTAGAAACAATATTTCTAGTTATTTAAAATGCCCAAAAGCTCCCCTTAATACCTTAAAATAGAAAAGATTTAAGTACTTAGAATGCTAAAAAGACATCTTAGGCTACTCATAATACTCGTGAACGTTTTCGAGCGTACCCAAAAACATCAAGCAGTAAATGATGTGTAATGCCCAAATTAATTATAAATATAAATTTTTTAATTTTAATTTAGTGTAAAAATAAAAGAAATGTGATGGAGGATGAAATTGAAAATAATTTTAGAAAAAAAGGGGAGAAAAATTGGGTTCTGGAAAGAAAAGTCAGAAACCGAAGATCAAAATATAATTTAGAAAAGTTTTACCACATAGGATACCCCGTCAGCAGCCTCAACTAACCAGGACGCGTCGCGTGGCAACGGACACTGATGCGGTGCCACGCGGGCGGATCGCATGCTCGCGATCGAACGATCTAGATCCGTTCCCGCGCGCACAGACAACCTAGATGCGTTCCCTCCCCAAACACGATCGGACGACCAGATTTAAATGTGATCAGACAGTTCAGATTAGATTGCGATGAACAACCCATTTTCACTCTCTATTTAATTGCGATCGGACGGTTCATATCAAACACGATGGATGGCCCACATTAAATGGGGATAGATATAAATAACCCCCTTCACACCAAATCCTAACCCTAGCCACCAGCCACCCTCGCTGGAGAAAAAGACCCAACCGCTGGGAAAGAGAGCTGCCGCCACCCGCTGCCGTGCCGGAGCTACTTCCGATCGCCAAAAAAGGTAAAAATTTATCCATTTGCTCGGAATTCAATTTTAAACACCCTCATGACCAAATCGGAGCAAAAAGACTGGCCTATTAGCCGAAAACTGCAGGTAAAGCCTGGCGGCGGCGCCACAGGGAATTTCACAAAACGCCTCTAATGAGGCTCTTTCCGATTCTAGTTCGGCGTAAATTTTCCACCATTGTAATCACTCTTTCCTGCTCTAAAGATTGACTGGAGCGAAACACCCAACTGCAACGTGAGCTGGAGAAGCCACCGGAGAGCCCCGCTGTCGGTGAGTTTCGATTTTTTATATTTTTTTGGCCAACTGAGGCCCCTTAACGTATTTTTTTGTAGGAATCGATGAAAAATTGACCGAATTCGGTCAAAAATAACCGAAAACAGTCGACCAGAGGTGGACCGTCGCCGTGGGCGGCGGCACCGTCACTGGAGCACGGCAGAGCCACCGCGCCAGAATTCTAGAATTGGCCAAAATTGGATCCTGAGTCTGACTTTAGATTTTTTGGGACATTTGTAGGTACTTATAGCGCTTTTAATTTCTGAAGAAAAATTCAAGGAACCTGGAGACCGCCAGTAGGCGCAGTCAACAGTTTAGCCTTTCGAGCATTAAATTGAGTAAGAATCTCTCACCCTATTCTCTTTTATGGATTTGAAGTCTAAATAAATAATAATACGATATTTGTGTAATTTAAAAAATATCTATAATTAATTATGGATTACTAATGGAGTCAGAACCAAAAATTATTCTCTGTTGATGTCTGTCAATTTATTTTACAGTTTGAATGCATAATAATATTTAGTTTATTAATTTTATAGTTTTAAATGCATGTATTACTGCCTTATATGACTACTGTTAAATTGAAAAACCAAAAGATGATTGCATTTCTTAATGCATGTTTGTTTGTTTATGTGATTATAGTTGAATTGGAAAATGGAGGTTAAAGAAAAATGAAAAATTGTGTGATTAAGTGAATGGATGAAACGGCAGCCTTACTGTTTTATTTTAGTTTCACTCACACACACAGGGGCACTCTCTCTCTCTCTCTCTCGTTTTAGTTTCATGTTAAAAAAAAGAAGAGAGACCAAAGAGAAACTCCCTTAAGCAAAAAAAGAAAAAAAATCATGATCATTGGATGATATGCACGTATCTTGGGCCATTGATGTAGTGGGTGGCTGACTGGTGTAGGCACTATTCTCATCATTTTAGGACACATGGTGCAAAAGTACTGAAGGTCTTTGATGGCTTGGGTACAAGTGCCTATAGGTAACATGTAGACAGAAGCTATCTCACAGGTAGGGGAAAAGAGATCTCCTGTACATTAAATCTTGTGGATACGTACTTATAAGAGGCAAAAGCAGAGACTGCGAGTCTACACGGCTATTCCCATGCGTTGGGGAATTTCTACATGATTTCCCCGTGGTTGGATGCCTTGGGAAAAAGAGAGATTTCTGTAGTCGAAGGATTTTCTGTAATCCCACATGTTGTTAGGGGAATTTTCAGGAATTTTTTGGCATTTTAAAATAAAATAATTAAGGATATTTGAGAAGAATAAATAAAATCAAATTTATGAATTTTTTATAAAGGAAGGAAATTACAATAATTTTGCAGGTGTTACATTCCCCCCCTCCCAAAATTTGGTTCCCAATTTGAAATTTAATTAAACAACTTAGAGTATAAATCCCACATATCACTCTTGAGATCCCAAGTGGCGTTGCTATAACACTTTGACCATAGGTATCCTTCTGGATCGGAGTACCCTCTCCTGTCTATCTAGGATTCAAAAAAAAACTCTTCATATGATAGATCCAGTCACAATGGGAGTGGTTAATAGGAGATAACGTGAGACAGATCATGGTGGTACTTCTGAAGCATAGAGACATAGAAGACATTGTGGAAATTAGAAAACTTGGATGGTAGAGGGAGACAGTAAGCAACATGATCGATTTGCTCTAGGATTTTAAAAGGTATCATAAACCGATGACTTAACTTTTCTTTATTCCTAAATCTCATAATACCCTTGATCGGGGATAACTTGAGAAATACATGATCTCCCACGACGAATTCTAAGTTTCTCCTCTGGTTGTCAGTATAGCTTTTATGTCGCCTATGTAGTAAGAAGATTATTACGAATGACAAAAACCTTGATTACAATCTCCTATACAAGATCTAGTCCCAAGAGACGCTTCTTTTTAACATCATCCCAACATATGGGGTTGCGGCACGGTCTACCTTACAAAGCTTTAAAGGGAGCCATCTCTATGCTAGAGTGATAACTGTTGTTGTATGCAAATTTTGCCAGGGGTAAGTACTTGTCCAATTACCTCTAAAATCCAACACATAAGCTCTTAGCATGTCCTTAAAGGTCTAAATAATTCTCTCAGATTGGCTATTAGTTTGGGGATGAAAGGCGACACTGAAAGAAAGATTAGTGTAAAAAATGTCCTAAAAACTAGTCCAAAATTTGGAGGTGAAATAGGGGTCTCTGTTTGCCACCACTAAGCCTGGAATACCATACAACCTTACAATCTTTGGTATATATAGTCCTGCAAGCTTGTTGATAGAATCAGTGGTTTTCATGAGTGGACTTAGTCAACCTGTCAACAACAAACTAAATGGCATTATGTCCAGATCTAGTCCAAGGCAAACCTATGATGAAATTTATAGTGACATATTCTCACTTCCATTCTAAAATAAATAGACACTGTATGAAACCACTAGATCTCTAATATTCTACCTTGACTTGCTGACTAGTGAGACATAGTCAACAATATCACATTTCATACCTGGCCACTAGAAGGGGGGTTTATAGATTCCTATACATTTTAGTGCTTCCGGGATAGATGACCAACTTGGAAGAATGTGCTTCTTTTAGAATATCTAGTCTAAGTTCCTGATCATTGGGTACCCACAAACGGTATTAGAATATAAGAATCCTATCATTAGAAACCTAAAAATCTGATTTGATACCCTAATAAATCTTATCCCTCTGATTCCTCACACTAAGATTTGTGAACTGAGCATCCCTGATTTTCTAGATGAGAGTAGGCTAGATTTAGAGATGAGCAAGGTAAGCACCATAACCATGGTGATTCAGATGTATATTCTAAACTATCTTTAGCATATCCCACTCAAAAATCATCATTTGGGCTAGTAAACAAGTGTTATTCCTTTAAGGGAATTAGTTACAGTATTTCCCTTTTTAGGATGATATAGAATCTTACAGTTGTAATCTTTCAGGAGATCCATCCAATACCTTTGTCTCATATTAAGTTCTTTATGGGAAAATATATACTTGAAACTCTTGTAGTTGGTGTAGATCTCAAAAGTCTTACCATACAAATAATATCGCCAAATCTTCAATGCAAAGACAATGGCCACCAGCTCAAGATCATGAGTGGCATAGTTTTGCTCATGGAGCTTTAGCTATCTAGAACCATAAACCACTACCCTACCATGATGCATAAGCACACATCCCAAGTCAAGATGAGACTCGTAATAAAAAACTTGAAAACCACTAATCCTATCAGGAATAATCGATACTGGATGTGTAGTTAATTAATGTATGACTTTAAGAAAACTCTCTTCACATTTGGAATTCTAGATAAACTTTATTTTCATCCTGGTGAGTTAGGTCAAAAGAGTTGTAATACTGGAAAAGCCTTCAACAAAATAGTGATAGTACCTAGCTAAACCCAAAAAACCTCATAAACATTGGTTGGCCTGTTCCAATTAAGTACTGCATGAATCTTTGAGGGATGGACTAACAACATTACTGGATATGATGTGACCACGAAAAATAATTTGGTCCAACTAGAATGTGCATTTACTAAACTTAACATACGATATATACTATCTGAGGTCTTTATAACATGTGCTAGATGGGTAGCATACTCTACATGGTTCTTGGAGTATACCAGTATATTGTCTAGGAAGACAATAACATACTTATCCAGCACGGGCTTCAAGAACTTATTCATGGGATCCATAAAAACAACAGAAACGTTGGTTAGTCTGAAGGGCATACCCAACTAATGATCAGAAAGTCGTATTAAAAACATCATCAACCTTGATCCCCAACTAATGATAACCAGACCAAAGGTCAATCTTGAAAAAGACAAAAACACCTTATAGTTGGTCAAACAAGTCATCAATCCGAGGTAAAGGATACTTGTTCTTTATGGTCACCTGGTTCAGTTCCCTGTAGTCTATACACAATCTAAGGGTTCCAACATTCTTTTCAACAAATAACACTAAAGCACCCCATAGGGATATACTTGGCTTGATGAAACCTTTAGCTAGAAGTCCCAGTAACTGATGGTCTAATTCTTAGAGTTTAGCACAACCCCATTCTGTAGGGAGCTTTGGAGATGGGAGGTATCCCTAGAAATAGGTTGATAGAGAATTTAATCTCTCTTTTAAGAGGCATACCTGAAAGTTCCTTGGGAAAAATATCCGGATAGTCCCTTACTACAAGTATAGTCTACATAGCATTCTCAGTATCCATTTTTGCCCTAACAGAAGAATATATGATCAAAGAGAAAACATATATTTAGAATTATAGAATTACTACATAATTTAGGAATCTATGAAAAACAAGAAACAAAGGTATAACTTTGAATAAAACCAAAATATTCATTCAATTACTAAATAAGTTCGTACATTTTTTTACAAAGAAAGGGGTTTTTCATTGGGGTGGGGTGAAAGTTACCTTCTTATGATAATAATCCAAATTAGCACGACAGCTAGTTAACCAGTCCATACCCAAAATTACATCGAAACCCTAAAAGAGTAAGAGTATAAGGTCTTCTGCTAGTTCTCTACCAACTATTATCACCTGACAAGATTTGTACACTACGTTAGAAACTAGTATGTTCTTGGCCGGTGTTTATACAACTAAAGTGCGATTTAGGGGTACGGGTTTTAGACTTAAACACTTCACAATCTACATGATACAAAATAATGTGTGGCCCCAAAATCAATCAAAGCATGAGCTATAAAATTGAATATAGAAAGCGTACCCTAAATGACAGCTGATGTCACCTCAGTGTCTAACTCATTAAGATTGTAGACCCTTCCTCTAGTAATAGGTCTAGTAGCATCCCTCAACTTCTGGGGCATTCTTAGACAAAATGTTGAGTACTCCCGTACTTGTAGTAGACATTGTTTAGCTTATAGCATGGACAACTACCATGATTCCTACCACAGTGTCGACACACTTGCACAGGGTTAGATTACCTTGGGTAAAAAAAAGAGGAGGAGCAGTTGCGGAGATCAATCTGGGTCTCTTATTAGCACGACCTTGATCTGGTTGCCTCCTCTTCTGATGGTCCTAGACCTTGGCATGATTAATCTGCTTATACCTAACTGCAAGGAGCTCTTCAGCCAGGTGGGTGTTCTCTAGAGTCTTAGCGTAAGTAGTGGGCCTAAACATGACCATTCGGTAAAAGATATCAGCTTTTAGACCCTTCATAATTTTTTGGCCTTCTTGCTTTCGGTAGCAATTAATTTAGGGGCAAAGTGAGATAATTAGAAAAACATGGAAGCATAATGGCTTATCAATATATTACTCTGGTGGAGATCCTGGAGCTCTTCTTCCTTTTTCTCACGGACATACACCGGGAAGAAGTTCTTGTGAAAGACATCTATAAAATGGTCCCTAGTAATAGAAGTAGGCAAGGTCTCTTTCTTAAGTTGCCACTAGTGTTCTGTTTCACCAATGAACATAAAGGCTACAAATGGAACCTTTTATTCCTCAATAAGTTTAAGAATCGTAAAGATTTTCTCTGTCTACATAATCTAATCCTTGACCACCAGCAAAAGAAGGAGGGTTCAACATTTGGAACTCAGAAATGTTGCTAGCAATAGCACAAATAGGATTAAGTTGGTCCTTAGCAAGACGAGGACAATCATTATCGTGAGCACAGTTATGACCCACAATGGCAGTCAAGCCTTGGATGGCTCGGAACAACTTAGTAAACTTTGCTATGGTTGGGGCATAAAAGGCCTTAAGCCTTTCAGTTAGAGGTCTTCCACGACTCATAATTTGCCTACACAAAGAAATAAAAATCTTATTAGCAGAAGACTGACCGAGGGTTACTAGGATTTTATATACCTACAAGAAGTTTTTATCCTTAGTCAATCTATCCTAAAACCTAAGCCTCAAAGTAAGGGATTTCTTAGGAACTTTGCTCTGATACCACTTGTGACATCCTCCCACCCTGTGGGCAACAAGGTCTGGTACAGAAAAAATAGAATGTATTTAAAATAAATTCGAAATATATTCATCCCTTACAAAATACAATAGTGTATAGTGAGACATCAAGATTAACTACTTATAATTAAAAAATAATCATTATAGTAAATCCTACAAAATATAAAATACTAGCCTCACAAAATAAAGCACTCTTATTTCACTAAACTCTTTCTAATCTTGAAACAAATCCAGACAAGCTTCTGGGGACAACCTATTTTGTCATCTAGGAAGGGAGTGGATTGGGGTGAGTTCCATAAAACTCAGTAAGAATAATAATATTATATCAATGCAAATAAAGTTTGAAAAGTTAATTAATGCAATAAGTGAAATCTGACAGTCATCACTTCGAAACAATACTTTACCTATAAGAGACTATTGAAAATTTCATAGTACAATTGCATTTCAATTTAGAAATTGCTGAAAACTTTATAACATTTTCATTTTAAATTCATTATGATAGAATTTTCTGTTTCTACCCTTAACAAATCAATCCAATCCGTCCAGAACGATGGCAATCCAATCTGTACAGTACGATAGCAATCCAATTAATATAGTACCAGTTAATTCAAAACAATTATAATTATTCTATATAGTACATTAATCAATTACCTTCGTATGAAACTGTTTAAGCCTATATCGACAGAGGGCAGATGGGATCCCCAACTACTACTATGAATAAGAAATAGTTGAGTAACAATAACATCAATAACAGTAGCAATAATCTATAGCTATAGTAGTACTTCGCCATAGTGACCCTTAGCAATTAAATCACAAGCCCAACTATTGTTAGAGAGGGATGTTGGTACAGTGCCCAGTCATAGGGTAGGTTTCACCTAGAGTCAATAGACAATAACGGTACAGTACCCCTCTGTGTTAACGGGTAAATAGATTTACAGACTCTTTGTTGGTTAAGTTTTATTTGACTTCATATGTGTTACTATTTGCTTTACGACTTATTTTCTTAAGAACTATGCTAAATATGTTTGTCCATTATTTTCCAAAATTTCCTAAAAGGTCTACTTAATCATTTTCCCAAGTTTCCTAAAGGACTATTTAATTATTTCCCTTAATATTCTAAAAGTCTATTTAATTAATTTTCTAAGTTTTTAAAAGTTTGTTCAATTATTTTATTCGCAATATAGCCACAAAAGCCCAATTTATTTCTTAATTAAGGCCCATTGTTCATAAAAATCCATTTAACTCGGCCCACTAGGCCCATTATTCACAAATATCCATTTTTGGTTAATGAAATTAATTAAATTAATCCATTGGGGCCGTTTCGTCTAGGGGAAAATGCTGGAGTGCAAAACCCGTGGAAGGGAAATTTTCCTCACGCACTCGCACAGCCCTCTGAGCTCACAATGCCTGGCAGAATCGCGCGGCACACAGGGGTGTGTTGGATGCTGCAGCGTGCCAAGGGGTGCTATCTCGGCACTTCGGGTGTGCCCAAACAGACCCCGCGCGTGCATGCGACCATCGTCTCGCGTAGCACGGAAGGTGCTAGACTGGGCTCTCTCCATTTATGGTGCTTGACAGATCTCGTGCATCTTCATACGACGTGCTATGCATATGCAGCGGGCTAGGGGATTCTGTCCCAACACTAATGGGCGCCTAGGTTCCTGCTTTCTTTCTCGGTGCTTTAGCGCCCGACAGTCGTGGGCAGAAGTATTTTTTACTTCTCCCATCGTCTCCTTGTGATTTGTACCGTTTATCATTTCTGTGAACACATTTAAATCATCATTAATCATCCATTTTCACTATCAACATAATCCAAATCATCAAAACAACAGAATTTAAATATTAAAGACAAGCATGAACACACACACACACACACACCTTTTCCTAAACCAAAAACGTGGATGCACGACTTACCGAAAGATTTACCTACTAAAAGTTAGAAAACCAATCATTTGTATAAGGGAACACTACCGTTATCCTTACCTTACTGACGAATGCTCCTAAGTCTAGGAAATAACTCCTAATTGCAGAGGGAAAAGCCAGTGCAACATCAACTTGCAGGTCCGCAAATAGAGCTCGTATGAGCTGCTACCTTTCAGGGAAGAAGAAGCTATAAGCACAGAGGGGTTAAAGAAATGGGAAACAAAAATCAGAAAGGAAAGGCTGGAGGGAAGAGTTCTTACTTCATGGAAACAGAATAAGAAAACATCATGATGAAGGACGAGGCTCACCACACACGGTGCTACTTGCCCACAACAAGACACTCTCTCACTGTTTCATTTCACTCGCACACTCAGGCACACTTTTTATCTTACAGAAGCTCTCTCTCTCTCTCTCTCTCTCTCTCTCTCTCTCTCTCTTGTTTCAATTTTCTGTTCGAAAATGAAGGGAGACCGAAGAAAAGCTCCTTTAAGCGTGAAAAGAGAAGGAATCACGGCTGTCGGATGACATGCACGGATCTTGGGCTGTTGATACAGTGGGTGTCCGATTGGTGTAGGCACTGTTTCGGTCATTCTAGGACATGTGGCACAAAAGTGTTGAAGCTCCTTGATGGCTCACGTGCAGGCATTTGCAGGTGCTAGGACACACGGGTAGAAGCTATCTCTCGTGTGGAGTTGTCTCACGGGCGAGGGAAAAGAGATCCTGCGTGTCCCACGATTACGTGCCTGTGAGAGGTAGAAACGGAGCCTGTGAGTCCGCGCGGCTAACCTTGCGCGTTGGAGAATTTCTGCATGCTTTCCCCGCAAGTTGGATGCCTTGGGAAAAAGGGAGATTTTTGTGGTCAGGGGATTTTCTGTAATCCTGTGGGTTATTGGGGGAATTTTTGGGAAATTTTTGACATTTTTAAAATAGAATAATTAAGTACATTTATGAAAAATTAAAAAAAAAATGAAATTACAAGAATTTTGTGGGTGTTACACATCATCTCACAACTATAATAAATATAGGCACGTCTGACCCTCACTTTTTATATCATAACACACATGATACACCCAGACCATTATTCACTTATTTTCATAATTGGATGATGGTTTCACTTGGCCAGCTTGCATTCTTTTTCACGGTACATATGAGCTCACTTGATCCTAAATCTTTTCTCTACCAGCATATAAGGACACGCCTACTCCCATATCATCATTTACTATTTTAGATATATATTTAATTATATTCAGTTTCCTAAAAAATTAGTTAAAATAAAATTAATTATTCAACCAAAGAACACAATTAATAATCGAACTTAAGGAATATTTTATTCACTAATTAACTATAAAATCTCAACCAACATAAACATCATATATAATACATAAGCGCTACTACATGTGCAAAATTGATAAATTTTACTGCTCATAGACATCTAAATCGACATAGATATACAATAAATAATCTCAATACAACATCCTACTTGTAATCAAAGAGATTAAATTTATATAGTTTAACTACCTAATTTTGACAATCTTTATATGTACATTTTAAAAATAATTGTTAAAATAAATCCTATTTATTCTTCTAAATCATAATTTAACTAAGTTTACAACACTAGCTAGCACGCGGTCTTTATTTGACTAAGTTTATTATCTATTTTAGTTTAATTTATTAAAATAGATGATTAGTTTATCTCTACTAAGTGGAGAAGATAGTGGACAAGTTAGTGACACGTTAATGAAGAAGTTAGTGGCAATATAGTAGAAAAGTTAATGGCACGTTAGTGAAGAAGTTAGTGACAAAGAAGTGGTTTACATGGATTGTATGCCTATATAAGGAGCTCATTTGCATTAAATGAATTCATTTTGTTGTAGTTCATTTCTTGTTTTGATATATTTTTCATTTAGTTCATTTTATCTCTAAAATGAACAATATTATGGTATCAGAGTGCGACGTTTGAGGGAGTCCTACACTAATTTCGTGAGAGCTTCTATTGACAAGATGGACCATCTTCAAATTATTGGTAGAATAAAGAAGCTCAACAATCAAAACTATAATTTTTGGTCTACATGTATGATGTCTTAGATGCAAAGCCAAGATTTGTGGTATGTTGTCAATGTAGATGAAGTTTTGCAACCGGAGGCAGAGGATACGAAGGGTATGTTACAGAAATGGAAGATAAAAGTGGCAAAACAATGTTCATTTTGAAGACTAAAATCAAAGACAATGCGTTACAGCATATTCAGGATACGAAAAATCCAAAAGAAGCTTATGATACATTTTCAAGTTATTCTTAAAGAAGAATGACACAAGGCTTAAACTTTTCAAGAATAAGTTACTATCAGTAGCACAACACAACATGATGTTCACTCAGTACTTCAATAAGGTGAAGTCATTCTGTTGTGAAATTTCAAAGTTGGATCCACAAGATCCAATAAGGGAAACTAAGATGAAGAGAATAATTATCCATAGTTTGAGACCTAAATAAAAAGGCTTGGTCACTATAGTACAAGGATGGCAAAATCAACCATCATTTGTTGAGTTCAAAAATTTACTTGTTGGTCAAGAAGGCTTGGCAAAGCAAATGGGAGGAGTTTTGTTAAATGGTGAAGTGCAAGTGTTCAACATCGATAAAAGCATATGAAATTCTAAGTAGCATGCATTGATGGATCTATAAGAAATGAGGACAAGGAAAAAATTCATCAAAGAGCTTCAAAAAATCATGGAAATGAAAAATATTTAAAGGGAATTGCTATAATTATGGGAAGAAGGCTCACATGGCGAAATTTTATTGATCGAAGAAGAAGTCCATGAAGAGTGACATTATTACTTCCAAAAGTGAATAGGAATGGGATGCTAAGGCATTCTTTATTGCAAAAAAAAAAGTTAACTCTTACAGCAACAACATCTAATCAAATCGATTATGAGAAAGGTTGAATTATTGATTTGGGCTACTCAAATCATATGACTGGTAATAAAAAAAAGTTGCAGAATTTTTCAGAGTACAAAGGAAGTCATGCGGTGGTAACAACAAATAATTCAAAGTTACCAATAGCTCATATTGGTAATACGGTAGTCTCTTACTAATATAATGTTACAAAGGCACCACTTCAAAATTTCAACCATGTTCCAAGTAAGAAGAAAAATCTTCTCTCAGTATTACAATTAACTTCTTAGAGCTATTTTGTTTTATTTAGTCCACAATATATAAAGGCATATTGCGACTTTGAAATTATAGAAGAGCTAGTGATAAAGGAATAGAGAATAGAATCAGTCTATGTGATGTCTACAGAAACCACATGTGTTGACAAGATGAGGAAGAATGAGACGACAAATTTATGGTACATGCGATGAAGTCATGTTAGCTATTACAAGCTAAATGTGATGATAAAAAATTGATGTTTAAAGGAATTCCCCAACTTGAAGTAAGAATAGAAGCAATATGCACAGGATGTTAGCACGTGAGAGTGCATTAATTGCCATATAGGGAGTCTAGATTCAAAGTGAAAGATCTATTAGATTTAATTCATTATGATGTGTTTGGACCTATTAAACAAGTCTCTATTGATGGGATGAAGTACATGGTAACTTTTGTTGATGACTTTTCTAGGTATGCATGAGTGTATTTTCTTAAGGAAAAATCTAAAACACTTTTAAAGTTTAAAGGTTTTAAAAAAGATAGTAGAAATAGAGATTGGTAAAAGGTCCATTGTTGATGCACCAATGATGGGGGAGAGTATACCTCAGATGAGTTTTCTGATTTACTTCTGGAGTGTCGAATACGCCATCAATTCACATGTGCTAGCACTTTGTAATAAAATAGTGTAATATAAAGAAATAACATGCACCTAGTAAAAGTTTGTCGTAGTATGCTTCATGTGAAAAATGTCCCACGATGATTTTGGGAAGAAGCAATGAAGATTGCAACTTTTCTGATTAGTAGGCTTCCTCAGCAAAAGTTATGTTTTCTTTCACCCTTTGAAAAGTTATGCAACATGAAACCTACAGTTAACTATTTTTGAATTTTTAGATGTGTATGCTACGTATTTGCACATGATCATTTATATAGCAAGATTGATAAGAAATCTATTAGGTTATCTTTTTGGGATATGACAGTCAAAGAAAATGGTGGGCATATTATGATCCTACAACCGGGAAGTGCCACACATCACAAAATGTGGTGTTTGAGGAAGCATCCTCATGGTGGTCCTCAGAAAATAAAGTATTACTAGATTCAGAAGTTTTTAAAGATGAGTCGTAATATGCACAGATCCAACTAAGTACAGGTAAAACTAAAGATACAGATGATAATTATGATATTAAAGAAAACATAACTAAAAGTCCTTGGCAAATTGGTGTACATGAATGACTAAATGAAGAAAATGAGTCTAGTGAACTAAAAGTGCTAATTTCACTTAGAAGATCAACGAAAACTAAAAAGTCAAATCCCAAATATACCAACACTGTCATAGTAGAAGAAGTAGATGCAAAAGAACTAGAGACATTTAAGGAAACATCTTAGAATTTATAGTGGAATAAAGCTATAAAAGAGGAAATTGTTGCATTAAAATGAAATCAGATATTAAAACTCGTGTTGAAGCCAAAAGATGCAAAACCTATTCCTTGTAAATGGGTTTACAAGATAAAGAATCGCACAAATGGATCAATTGAGAGACACAAGGCTCTTCTGGTGGCTTGAGGAGTCTCTCAAAAATAGAGACTTAATTATGATCAAACATTTAGTCCAGTGTCAAAGCTTACAACTGTATGAGTCGTATTTGCACTTGTAGTAAACAAAGATTAGAACTTATAGCAGATGGATGTGAAGAATGCATTCCTATTTGGGGAGTTAGATCAAGAGATCTACATGAATCAATTGATGGGATTTCAAAGTCAAGATCATCCTAAATATGTTTGTAAGCCACAGAAGACACTCTATGGAGTAAAGGAAGCACCAAGAGCTTGATATGATAAGATTGCTAAATTTCTAACTTACAATGGTTATTCAATGACATGTGCAAATTCTAATTTTTTTGTCAAACTTGATGGAGAGAAGCTACCTATTTTATTATTATATGTGAATGATTTGATCATAACAGGAGATTGTGAAGAAGAAATTCTTCCAATTAAAGAGAATCTATCATTTTGTTTTCAAATAAAAGAACTTAGGCAGCTTAAGCACTTCCTTGGTATAGAGGTTGATTGTACTAAAGAAGGAAGGTTTCTCCATAAGTAAAAGTACTTTAAAGATTTGTTGAAGAATTTTAGAATACTGAACTGCAAGTTAATTTCAAAGCTAATAAAACCAAATGGCAAAATGTGTGCTCATAGAGGGAGAGATTTAGAAGATGCAATATTGTATCGATAATTGGTGGGTAGTTTGATTTACATAACTTTAACTAAACTCGATATTTTTTATGCAGTCAATGTGGTAAGTCGATACATGTGAAACTTAAGGAAGCCTCATTCGTAAGTAGTACTTCAAATTCTGATATATGTGAAAGTACACTTCTGTGTTGCATCTTGTATAAGAAAGGTGGAAATTGTAAGCTAGTTGATCATTGTGATGTTAGTTGTGTAGGTGATCATGATACTTGACGCTCAACTACTAGGTATAGTTTTATGCTTGGATGGAAATCAGTTTCGTGGTGCAGTAAAAAACAACCAACAGTGTCTTTGTCAACAACAAAAGTGGGGTATCAAGATGTAGCAATGGCAACAGATGAGAGCACTTGGCTTATACAATTGCTAAAGGACCTGCATCAACTAACATGCTATGCATTTTCTTTATATTACGATAACTAGTTGGCAATACGTTTGGCTGAGAATCCAGTTTTTCATGCCAGCACTAAACATGTGAAATTGTATTACCATTTGATCAGGGAGAAAGTTTTGCAAGAGGAAATTGGTATTAAGTTGTAGATTTGTTCACAAAAGGCTTGAGTGGCAACAAGTTTGGAAGTTTCCATCATCAGGTCGAGATGGTGCAAAGAGTGGAAGTTAGTGTTGAGGGGGAGTGTTAAAGTTACAACAACATCTGGTCTTTATTGGACCAAGTTTATTATCTATTTTAGTTTAATAACAGAGAAGTTAGTGACACATTAGTGGAGAACTTAGTGGCAAATTAGTTGAGAAGTTAGTGGCATGTTAATGGAGAAGTGGTTTACATGGATTGTAATCTTATATAAGGCAGCCCATTTGCATTAAATAGCATTTCTTCATAATTTTATTTCTTGTTTTGTGATATATCTTTTATTGAATTCATTTTTTTTCTACAGTTCTCAATAACAAGAATTAAATTAACCAAAGAAAAGTACTTGTAACACTAAAATTACATCTTAAACTAATATTTTCCTAATTTATTGAAGTGAAATTGTAAATTAATTAATAGATTAATAAATTAATAATAATATTAATTATATTTCTTATTTTTAATTTAGTTAATTAGTCATAACTATTTTAATTCTTTTCCATTAAGAAATGTAAGAAAAATGGATATTTGAAACAAAAAGAAAAATTTCATGAAGTAAATTGTTATGGAAAAAAATATATTAGAAACTAAATTATAACAAATACCAAACCTTTAAAATTTAATTTAGTAATTTATCCTTGAATAAATTAATACATTCTCCACAAACTAAATATCTTTTAACTAAATGATTATAAATTTCCAATCCCATACACTAATTTGACTTTGAACTGAATAACTAGTAAATTACCAAAACAAAATTCCCAATTAATTAAGTTAATAAATTTCACGGTTCAAAATAAATAATTCTTAAAATTTTAAAATGAAATTTCTGAATTAATTAAATTAATACGTTTCTTACAATAATTTATATTACCAACTAAACTTATTTCAACTAATTAATAGAGATTACTATAAGGGAAGTAAATTAAGACTTCAAATACAATGTACTCATCTTAACTATGGGATTTCGATTATGGTCGTCAACAGTAATTACCAGTTAAATGCTCGCAGTAGAGTAATTTTTTTCTAATTTTTTTTTTCAAATATCTTATTACTTAGATTATATTAGTTGCATTTATATTTTAGCTTTGATTATAATTCAATTTTAGTTTACTATTTTTTTTTTTTTAAATTTTATTATCTGGAGCATTTTCTTATTGGTCATTATTTATTTGCACTTTTATCAGTCATTTTCACCGTTTGGATCTAACATTGATATATTCTAAATGGATCTATTCTAAAGTGGGTTTGAACCAGACATATTTTCTTCAAATGAAACATGCTAATCTTTTGTATATTAGATCCAATATCCTACAAGTATGGAAAATAAGGGTTGTTGTTAGGTTGGGATGATTGAGGAGGAGGAACAAAGACGTCCATTGTGGTGTCTCAAGTAAACAATGTATCTGACTAATAGGTTTAGAGCTTGTGCGTTGGTCTAAAATAATCTAAGCAATCTAAGTGAGAGAATAAATTTAGTTTTTTTAAATTTTAATTATTTTTAGTTTTTTAGATAATTCGAAATATTATTTACGAACTATTTGCCTTTATTTGGGCAAACAAAGAGATCATTTAATTTAAGACGACTAAACAAAAATCTGAAGATTCATATAGGCATAAGACTTCTCTAGATCACACATGGATTGCATGATCACAATTTTTAGGAATTTTAGGAAAAATAAAATAATGTAAAAAAAGCTCTCAAGTCAAACACATCATGCAATGACAAATGAAATCTATAAATAAATAAAAAAAAAAACCATGGAATGAACTAATAAATAAACAACTTTTGAATCGCTCTTCTTAGTGATATTTTAACACCCTATTTTATATGCCACTTCCATGCTAAATATGGGAGCTTATAGTTCTGTAAGTTCGGTTGAAAAGTGCTAGGCATTTTTCTCATTCCGACAATCATGATAACCCCAAAAGAGCTTGTACAAACAGAAGCTGTATATCCAGCCATCAAAACCTAAGGATGCATCAGAATTGACTTTAATTAAACTATGTGGAGGTGGAGAGGAAGTCACTTATGGTATATTCCTCTGTAGGGGATCCTAGATATTAACATTAGCTTTTCTATGAGATTCTTTCATCTCTAATAACATGTTTGATTATATATCCAATTTGGCCTACCATAAGCCCCATAATATAACCATGAACCAAATATGTTTAGTCTGCAAAAAATCCAAGACACTATCCTTCACCTAAAGCCAGAAATATATAGCGTCAGAAATACCATATTTGACTCGCATAGGAATGGTCAAGGAATAATTGATCAGATATAGGGTATTGAGCATCAATAAACATACCTTTTTGGACGATATAGGTATGAAGTGGTAAAGTATGATGACATAGTCTCTAAAAAAGATGAAGGTTCTTGGAGAGGACTGAAGAATACAAAATTTTCTTTATACACCAAGCCATATGATAACTAAATTTCATAGAGAAAACACCATTATATGTGTAGGTTGATATCAAGTGATTAGGTGTAACACCCTGAATTTTGGCAATGACTGAATTTCAAAAAATTTAATATTTTAGGCCTTCGGCGAGATGAAGTTTTTGTTGAAGATACAAGATCTTTTAAGCTTTCCAAAATTTTTTATCTGAATTAACCAAAAAATTTCAAAAGAAAAATGACGAAGAATAATAGCTCGGGAACACATGGCCTGTGACCCACAGCCCATGGTTGGTGACTCACAAGACGCAGCTCACGATCGTGGATAACCCGCGCGGGCAGGCCTGTGCGTAAAGTGCATTGCAAGGCTGCACATAGTGCACAACGCAATATGCCTGTGCGCATACAGTGCCCGACGTGGCTGCCTTTGCACGTGCACAGAGCTGCTACGCACTATCACCTATAGGACAACCTTATCCCGTTGGTCAAAGGCTATGTTTGGCCTTTATTTTCTTCTTTTGGCCATGCTTGGTGGGCCTCACTCAAGTCCACCTATTCATCCTATTTTGCCAATTTCTACCAAGTGGTGTAAATCTAGCTTCTTTTTTACTATTTAAACCCCTCATCCTCTCCATTTCTCCCACATTGTTTTTCCTTCTTTATTTCCCAATTTTAGAGAGAGGAAGAGGAGAAACTTTTAGAGAGAGAAAGAGGGGAAACTTCTAAAAAAAGTAAGGAGCAAGAAAGAAAGAACAGTCTGAAGTTTCACAAGCTTATTCAAAGAATGTCTAGAAGCTCTTCCTTTATTTCCAAAAGACTAAGTCAACCTGGTTACGGTAAGAGATTCTTTAGTATTTTTATCTATGCTTCTAAGCGCCCTTTTAGCTAAATAAAAATGATAAAAACACAACATGGTTGTGGTGAACTTTCATAATTATTGGTTACATATTTTGATATGTGTTGTTTAATAATTTGTGTTGATGATTTTAATACTTATTTTTGAATATATGTCAAAATGGGATTTTGAAGATATTAATCCTTTGTCCTAAAGGTAAAGAGGGGAATTTTAAGGAGCCCCCCCTTCAAGGAATATCTTAATGGTTAGGTCCAGAAAGATAGACTTTTGGCCAAATGTACAGGACCCCCACCAGGTCCCTAACACGAGGCATAAGGCATGAGAAAGCTGTTGCATGATTGAGATGTATGAAAACTTGATGGATTAATGATTCACTGGGTTGGACTTGTTGATTTGACGTTGATGTCTCTATAGTATTTGATATTGTTTAGTCATAGAATGGTGAGGCATAATGCATGAAACACAATGGTTGGAATTTTATGCGGATTTGACTATTCGCCTTACCTTAGTAATGGTGAAGGGTTATCCTAGCGAACCTCAGTTCAAAAGGTTAATTCGAAGGTCAAATCTGAGGAAGATCAGACTTTGGGCCAAGTATAAGCCTTCGACCTGGATACGAGCTTTCGGGCTGGATAAGATATGGAATCCTTAGTGGATTCAAAGATGGTTGCATCAAATATGAGACATGCATATGAAAGAAACATGACATTGTTGTGAGCATGAATTAAAACAAGTGAAAAGAAGGAAGAATTCGTTCGACTGTTATCTATGAAGGGTTTCTATATCTCCCCCTTTGAATAAGTGTTGATGAACCACTCCTTGTGATGATCGGCGTTCCCTCTAACAAGAGAAGATATGTGTTAGGTATTGTAGGACCACCTTGGAAAATGGATTGCCATTATTAGAATTTAGATAGGGAAATGATAAGGACTTAGGGATGGGTCAGTGATTCATAGTGGTAGTCAGGAGTCCCTTCTATCCTTAGTGGATATATGTTGCAACAACTTCACGCGAAGATCAATAAAAAACTTAATAAAACATACATATGGTCAAGAATGATATCCGAACTCCATAATGATTTGTTCTTTTATCTATTAAGTATGTTGTTCGTATTAGTCGGATCTCTATGATGATTTGTATGAGGTTCTTTTATTGCGAAGTGTATTATTTTTGATGTTTTTGACATCTCCTTGATGTTCTACATGATGATCCCTCTGGTTATTGGGCATGCTATCAATTTGAACACATTGATGTGATATGTCTATATGAATGTCAAGTAATGGTGTCCCTACATGGTGGAATAACAGTTTCACCAGATTTCTTAATAAAGGCAATGATTTTTTTTTTTCATATGATTTAAACAACTCCACCCTACAATGAGTCCCCAAGGTGAGAGGTATAAAGGTTTCATCCAGGTTGCTTACACTTTAAACCTTAGTTGTGTGATTTTAAATACTATTTTCCTTATTGAGTTTACATGAAACTCACTCATAATTCGTCCCCCCCCCCAAGTGTTGAGAAAGTTAAGGGTTTGCTCTTTGAGCCACTTCTCAAAGTCCAGTTAGATCCAATTCAAAATTCTTGCTAATACTTTAGGACATAGTTTGAGTGCAATTGTTATCCCACACTCTAATGAATTTTTTTATAAAGATCCTACCTTGTATATTATTGCCACTTATGGCCTCAGTGTAAGGGATTAAACTTAAAGTGTTGTAAGGGATTTCCAAATTTCTACTTTAATGTCAAATTTTATTTTTGCACTTGTAACTATTTAAGTAGTTAGCTCCTTTTTACCCATTAGGTATCTGGGATATCACATTAAGTGGGAGACTTATACTAAGTTCCAAATCTCCCCACAGGATGCCGATTACATATTGGCATTTTGAGGGGAGAAACTCTACTTAACTAAAATCTTATTCTAACCCGGGCTCTGAGGTAAGATTAACCCTAGGACTCTTGATACTGGAGGCATATGTGATTTACTTGCCCAAATTATATTAGCCAACTATACAAGTAATAACTTATCATCCTGTATACTAATTAATCTCCCTATTACCAGTGCGCCATCTAAGGCCCTTCTTAAGTAAGTCCCTTCCTGTTAGAATAATTTTTCAAGAGTAGAGGTACGTCCCTATAATATCATGTCTTTATTGAGCTAGTAAAAATTTTGTTGTTTATAAGATAAAACAAACATAGCATAATTAAAACACACAAAATCATGGAAACCCATACTTCATACTGATTTACTTTGGCATAATGAACTCCATTTCACCAAATGAATCTTTTTATCCCTTCATCTTGACCCCACCAAAACTTACTTATAGTGTTTTGCATTTAAAGGCGCACACTTTTTGGGAGGAGAAAATACACTCATAACGTCGTTTGTGATAACTTGTGCCATTGTTTTGAACATGATTTAATGACTTGTTCATGATAGTTTTTTCATTCGCCAACATGAATACATTTCGTAGGTGGTTCTATAAGAAAGTTAAAAGTGGTTTTTAGAGATCTCCTGACCACTCTAAGTAATCCCAAATACTATCCATGGTAATAATGTTTTTCAAACTAAGCTGGTTTTTAGTAATAAAATTTCATAAACTAATTTTCATTTTTAAGTTAAAATTTAATAAAATGATCTAATAATTAATATGACAAGACAGAATAAATACTTGATGAAATCAATGAGGATTTATTTTTAACCTTGTTAAATTAATTACTGCTGAAATAAATAAAGGAAGAAATAAATATTAATTTTACTTAAGTAAATATGGATACAACAATTATAAATTAAAAAGGAAGGGAAAAAAGAGAGGAGGAAACAAGAACTATACAGAGGTTCAACCTCAATTTTGTATCTACATCACTTCTTTAAGTTAATCACTTGAGTAGTTCTACTATTCTTCAGGTCTTTCATAACTGCTTACTTTTTTTAGCCAAGCTCCACCACTTTAGTGTTTTTCTTAAACACCAGTTGAAAAAAGTTCTCTCACACATCTTTTTACAAACACAAGTAATTAAAAAATGAAATTTCATGTATACTCTTAATAAGATTCGATCAACAAGAGGAAGCTTAAGTGAATTTCAATTTTGCTCAAGAGAAGAGAAAAAGGATGGTCAAACAATTTCTTTGCAAATTTTGCTCTCAAATCATGTTTAAAATGAGGTGGATTGGTGGAATATATAGTACCCACTCATAAGTAGCCATTTGAGAGGGAAAGATTTGATATTCATGCGTTAAATGCATTATAAAATTTTTTTCATGCTCAGCAATTGGTCATACAATGTTAAGCAATTCTTCATATTACATCTTGACATTGCTCCATATCCATTTAAAGAATAAGAAACACAAAAAACACTGTGAATATAATACAGGAAATACTTCTTCACATAATCTACATACACTTATAAAAGACTGCACTAGTGTAAAGATGGTACATGAATTATTCCTTCAGACTTTTCATTAGAAAATATATGCAATAATGACTATGTAAACAAGGAAATTGAGTTCACATAAAATTTTGTGCAAGAAAAAAACATTATATGAAGATAAGGATATGAAATATTTTTCTTTCACAAATTTAAGAAGATTCAAAAAGTAATATGATGCACATATGTAGACATATTTTTCAGCTTACAACTTATACATTTTAAATAAAAACTTTAAAAGTACTATCAAACACACAAAGCAAAGAATCTTTTTACATCACACATATCTTAAAAAATTAAAGATATTATGATACAATAGCATGAAGTAGTTCTTTATGTTAATTATAGCCCATCATCAACAGGATCTCAATGTAGCAATAGAAATGAGATTGTGTGATAAGTGGGGCAGATTTCTTGTAGCAAAATTGAGGAAGATCAGCCTGGAATTCCTGAAATCTCAAATCGTTGATAAAATAATTATTTTTCGAGGAAAAGAATTGGATCTTAACAGACTCACCTCGTTTATAAAAGGAGGAGCCTGGAATGGAGAAGAAACAAGCCAAGAAGAGAAAAAAAAAGAGAGAAAGAAAGAGACGATGTACTTTATGTACATGAAGAAGAAAGGAAAAGAAAGAGAGAGGTTGAAGATATATATATACTGTAACGGCCCCAGAATTTAAATGAAGATGTATGTATTAAAAATCTTAAATGCGGAAGCGTAATAAAAATTTTGATTAACATCCCTTACACAATAATAAAAAACGTACTCAAAACATGAAAGAATAAACTAATTAAAAGTGATACTCGAAATAAAAATTATAAATAGAGCTATAAAGTCCTTAGGCGTCTAACTCGCCGTCTTCCTGCGGAACGGGCTCGGGAACCACGTCTTCCTGATCTGAAATGGTTAAGTAAGAAATGAGCTACACTAGCCCAGTAAAGACATCACACTATCTCACTGCCACAGAAGTAAAGTTCGGTAGAAAACAATAACAACCAATTGAACATAATTTATAACAAACTCATTTATTAACATAAAAACTTTTACTGTCCAATCTCCTCGGTGAGATTCATGAAAATAACATATGAAAACAATAACATCATAAAATCATATCGACTTTGTAACAGAACACATGTCATACTTTTGCACTTCAATAATCAGATAATAAATTTCCTCTTTTACTAGTCTACTAGTATCCATGGGGATCCATAGGGGGTCCCCGCTACACGTGAACCATGAACATTAATAACCTGATTCCAGGGCCGTCCCCATTCCCCGTCCGGTATGGGCGCCAAAACTATAAATATTAATACCCAGTCCGGTATGTGGGTGAAACAGGCCGTCCCCATACCCCGTCCGGTATGGGCGCCAAAGCACATAAGGTCTCTATACCCCGTCCGGTATGAGAGACCACATTCCCGGTAGGGTTCTCTACAGACCCGATCCGTCCACCATCTCCCAAGATATCTAGTCAGGCTGTCCACGCTATCCATTTATCAATTCACATAACCTTTTTTCCCTTTTCCTTGGTCTCAATCATTCAATCACACATAACATGTAACCCAGTAATTGACACCAAACCAGACAACACAGTATCGGGTTAACCGTAATACCAACCATAATAAAAAAAACCATGATTCATGCATACGAGACCATAAAATAACCACATCAAACATCATACTGCATTTAATACTGAAAAATAGATCAAACAACGACTGACCAACAATGTATCAGACTCGGGCTCCATTAGCATCCTTAATCAATTATGCATTTATAAAGTCACAAAATACCATTTAATTATTTATTAAGCTTTAATACCTTGATAGAAAATAGGGTGAGAGATCCTTACTTGTTTTGGAGTCTGAAATCAACTCTACAGTGTGCCTACGGGCTGTCCCTAATTTTCCTGAATTTTTTCACAGAAAACTGAAACGCACTACCGGTACCTGCACGTGTCCCAAAAAAATCCCAAATCAGACCTAGGGCCGCTTTCGGCCAATATCGAAATTCCAGCATGGCGACTCCACCGTGCTCCGGCGGCGGCGATCTGCCTCGGGTTGGTCGTTTTCGGCCGAATTCGGCCAAACTTGCATTGGTCCCTGCGATAAAACAACCCTAGGGCCCTCGGTGGGCAAAAAAATCACAAAAAACTGAGACTTATCGGCGACGGTGCTCTTGGGTGCGACGGCTTCTTCGGCGTGAGTCGCGTTTTGATGTTTTGCTCTAGTCAACTTTTAGAGAAAAGAACGGTGATCACGGTGGTATAAAAATTACATCGAACGGAGACCGGGAAGGGCCTCATCGGAGGCAAAAACATAGGGAAGCCGCAACGGCGGCGCCGGACTTTGGCGGGTTTTCTGGCCGATTGGCCGGTGGTTTGGCTCCAGTTTGGCCATAGGCGGATTCAGCATCAAAAAACGAGCCAGAGGGAGAAAATTTACCTCGATCGGCGGTCAAAAAATTCTCCGGTGCGGCGGCGAGTGGCTGCGGCCGGCTCCTCCAGCGTCTGGTTCTTATTCTCCGGCGAGGCACTGGCGGCTAGGGTTTTGTGGTCAAGTGTGGGTGGGGTTATTTATACCTTTTGCCTTTTAATCTCAACCGTCCATCAAGATTAAATTTGGCCTGTCTAATCGCGATTTATTTGGGATTAAATCTGGGCCGTCCATCGCGATGCGATCTGGACCATCCATACGCGTGAAATTTGGGATGTCCATGCGCACATTTGATATGGGCCGTCCGTGCGCGCGGGAACGGATCTAGGTCGTTCGATCGCGCGCACGCGGATCGCCCATGTGGCCCGTCCCGTGTCAGCATTTTCTTGCCACGTGACGTGTCCTGGTTGGCCCGGGGCCGCTGACCGGGCTGCTGACGTGGCACAATTTTTTTAAATTACATTTTGACCCCCGATTTCTGATTTTCTTTTCAAAAACACCCCCATAATCCAAATTTTCATCCCTTTTTCCCAAAATCAATTTCAATTAAATCCAAATAATAATTTTTCCCAATTTTATCATTATTATTATTTCTATTTTCATTAAATTAAATTAAAATCTAAAAAATTCAAATACAAAAAATAAAAATAAAAAATAATACAAAAAATAATAATAATAATTTGGGTGTTACAACTTTTCCCCCCTTAAGGAAATTTGGTCTCCCAAATTTGTCTCTCACTCTTGGTCGAACAAATGGAGATACTGGACTCTAAAATCTGATTCTAGCTCCCAGGTAGCCTCCCTAGGCGTGTGGTTATGTCACACGACCTTTACAAATGATATTTTCCAGTTGCGGAGTATCCTGCTCTTTCGATCTGTGATACCGACTAGTACTTCTTCATAAGACAAGTTCTCTTGGAGTGGGAGCGGTTCATGAGCCAAGACATGAGAAGGGTCCGGGTTGTACTTATGTAGCATGGATACGTGGAACACGTTGTGGACTCTGGAGAGCTCTGGAGGCAGTGCTAGTCTGTAGGCAGTAGTACCAATCCTGTCTAAGATTTCAAAAGGTCCGATAAATCGGGGGTTTAATTTTTCCCTCCTGCCGAACCTACTAATTCTCTTGAAATGAGTGACCTTAAGAAACACCCGGTCGTCTTTCTCAAATGCTAGGTCTCTCCTCCGGGTATCTGCATAACTCTTCTGCCTACTCTGAGCTGTCTGAATGTTCTTTCTGATTTTAACTATTTTGGACGTGGTCTTCTCTACCAACTCTGGGCCGAACAATCTTCTATCACTCACTTCCTCTCAACAAATCGGTGATCTGCACGGGCACCCATATAAAGCCTTATATGGAGCCATGCCGATGCTTGCTTGGTAGCTGTTGTTGTAGGTAAACTCTATCAGGGGTAGATGGTCATCCCAATGACCCCCAGAGTCAAGGACACAAGCTCGGAGCATATCCTCAAGTGTACGAATTGTCCTTTTTGATTTTCCATCAGTCTGGGGATGGAAGGCAGTACTAAGAGACAACTTTGTTCCCATAGCTTGCTGAAAGCTACTCCAAAATCGAGAAGTGAACCTGGGATCCCTGTCGGGTACTACTGTCACTGGAACTCCATGCAATCTGACTATCTCTCGGATATACATCCTTGCCAACTTGTCCAAGGAATTGGTCATCTTGATGGCTAGGAAGTGGGAAGACTTGGTAAGTCGGTCAATAATTACCCATATGGCATCATGTCCTGAACGTGCCTTGGGTAGCCCCGATACGAAGTCCATGGTGATATGTTCCCACTTCCACTCCGGGATCGGTAAAGGCTGAAGTAACCCACCTGGGCGCTGATGCTCTACCTTGACCTGCTGACATACCAAGCATTTAGATACAAAGTGGGCTATGTCTCTCTTAATCCCATTCCACCAAAACCAGGGTCGCATGCTTTGGTACATTTTAGTGCTTCCGGGATGCATGGCAAACTTTGAGCCATGGGACTCCGTCATGATGTCTCTTTTTAACTCACTGTCATCTGGGACACACACCCTGTCTTGGAAACGAAGTAATCCATTGGCAGAGATTCAGAATTCTGAGCTCACTCCCTGTTCTGCATCCTTCTTGCGGGCTACCAGGGTAGGGTCGACTGACTGGGCTTCCCATATTCTCTGGATCAACTGGAGTTGGACTGTCAGGCGGCCCAAACATGTGACTCTCTTCAGATCCTGAAGTTGAACCTGTTGCATGCCCCAATTGGTCTGCATTCTGAAACTGTTAAATGGGCTAAGATACCTGCACTTTTCCTCTTGAGAGCATCTGCTACCACGTTACCCTTACCTGGGTGGTATAAGATATCACAATCATAGTCCTTAAGGAGTTCCATTCACCTTCTCTGACGCATGTTGAGATCCTTCTGAGTGAATATGTGTTTCAAACTGTTATGATCGGTATAGATCTGAAAGGTCTCTCCGTACAAATAATGGCGCCAGGTTTTCAAGGTGTGTATGATTGCGGCAAGCTCCAAGTCATGGGTGGGATAGTTCTTCTCATGATTCTTTAACTGTCTGGACCCATATGCTATAACCTTTCCATGCTGCATCAGGACACAACCCAGGCCCAGATAGGAGGCATCACTATAAACTGTATATCCTCCCGATCCACTCGGTAAAGCCAGCACGGGTGCAGTAGTTAGCTGCTTCTTTAATTCTGAAAAATTTCTTTCGCAGTCCTCATTCCACTCAAACTTGGATTCTTCTTTGTGAGTCGGGTTAGAGGAGCTGCTAGACTAGAGAATCCTTCAACAAATCTGTGGTAATAACCTGCCATTCCTAGGAAGCTACGGATTTCCTTAACTGATGTCAGTTTCTCCCAGTCAGGTACTGCTTCAACTTTTTTGGGATTCACTGATACCCCTTCCTTCAATATGATGTGTCCTAGGAAGGCGGTCTGCTCAAGCCAGAACCCACACTTACTCAACTTTGCATATAACTTCTTGTTTTTGAGGACCTGCAAAACTTGGGCAAGATGGTGAGCATGTTCTTCTCTGCTTTTTGAGTAGACTAAGATATCATCAATGAACATGATGACAAATTGATCCAAGAACTCTCTAAAGACCCTATTCATCAGATCCATAAAGATTGTCGGGGCATTGGTTAGCCCAAATGGCATGACCAGGAACTCATAGTGTCCGTACCTGGTTCAGAAGGCAGTCTTGGGGATGTCTTCTGTTCTTATCTTCACTTGATGGTAACCCGATCGTAGGTCTATTTTAGAGAAGACCTGTGCACCCTGCAGCTGATCGAATAGGTCATCAATCCGGGAAAGGGGATACTTATTCTTGATCGTAACCTTGTTCAATCCTCTGTAATCAATGCACAGTCTCAACGTTCTATCTTCCTTCCTTGTAAAAGTGACTCCGGCACTCCAAGGGGACACACTGTGTCTAATAAAACTACTGTCTTGCAATTCAGTGATCTGTTTCCTCAGCTCTTCTATCTCAATGCGGCTCATGCGGTAAGGAGCAACCGAAATGGGCTGGGTACCTAGCTGTAGATCTATAGTGAACTCGACTTCCCTGTCCATTGGCAGACCGGGCAGTTCGTCCGGAAACACATCTGGGAAGTCTCGGACTAACAGAATCTCTTGAATACAAATTTCCTTCTTGGGCTTGTCTAGTCAGAGAAAATAGAAAGATTAAGGCACTAGAAGTTAAAAAAATGTGTCATCAAGGAATAAGTACTAAATGATTTTATTAATTTGTAAATGGCTCCTCATTAGGAGGATTAAATACAACTTTCTTGTTAAAGCAATCTATGGTGGCGTGATACGCCGCCAGCCAATCCATTCTTAAGATTACATCAAAATCCCGCGTGTCTAACCCTATCAGGTCTACACTCAGTTTCCTATTTGCTATCTCCACGGCACAAGCCCTGTAGATAACTTCTCCTAATAGTGTTTCACCTCCGGCAGTAGACACAAACAACAATGAATCAAGTTTATTAGGTGATACATTAATTTTGGAAGCAAAAACATGTGAAACAAAGGAATGCGATGCACTAGTGTCAAATAAAACATGAGCAATATTGTCACAGATAGTATACATACCCTGTACCACATCTGGGTCGGCGTCGGCATCTTGCTGGGTAAGGTTGTAAGCTCTGCCCTGGATAGGAGGCCTTCCTTGATTCTGATTCCTCGGGTATTCTCTTGCATAATGTTGGGCACTGCCACATATGCGACATGTGTTGTTGAGGCGATAGCAGGGTCGGTCCTCGTGATCTCTGCCGCAGTGCTGACAGATCTTCCCATGTGCTGCCCCTGGAGCCTGAAGACGGCCCTGGATGGCTGGTCTGGGCCTCTTATTTGGTTGGGCAGGCGCAGTAGGTGCTGGCCTGCAGAACGGAGCTGAGGGTCGAGAACTCCCTCCTGGTTGAGGACGGGTATTGAAGCTCCTTTCCACGATCTGTGCCTTTGCTAGGACTGCTGAATATGTCTTGAGCTCCATTACCAACAAATGTTGCCTGATCTCCGGGCGGAGACCCCACTTGAATCTCCTGGCCTTTCCGCCCTCATCCATCAATGTCTCCGGGGAGTATTGGCCCAGCTCTAGGAACTTACAAGTATATTTCGATACTGTCATGTTTCCCTGAACCAGTTGAACAAACTCCATTTCCTTTAGGTGTCGGATGTGCTCAGGGAGATACTCCTCATGGAAGGCTGCTAAGAACTACTCCCAAGTGACTGGTGTAGGCAGGGTGGTCTGCTTGAGTTCCCACCAACGTCCTGCTTCCCCTACCAACATGTAAGAAGCAAGGGCAGCTCTCTGCTCAGGAACTACTACCAAGGTCCTGAAAGCTCTCTCAGTCTCCGCCAGCCAGTACTGAGCCTCTTCAAAAGAGGATCCCCTTGCAAAAGTGGAAGGGTTCAGTCTCCTGTACCTCTCTATGTAGCCTGGGTCGATCAAGGAAGGAGCGGGGTCCCGTGGAAGAGGGATTGTACCCGGCTGGGGATAGACTGGGGGGTCCTGTGGTGGCACCTGCTGATATGATGGGGGCACTGGACTGTACTGTGGCGGTGCCGGGTAGTACCGTGGCTGGGGCACTGGGTTGTACATTTGCAATGGTGTCGGGTGGTACTGTGGAGGAGCAGGCACGTGCCGGGGTGGCTCAGGATCAGCCTGCTGTAGCGGAGGCTCAACCTGCGGTAGTGGAGGAGGGTCGGGTAACTCCCTTCTCTCCTCTCGCCCTTGCTGGGCAGCTATGAACCCTTCCATCATCTCAAATAATCTGTCTACATCCTCCCGAAGCGAATTATCCCGGGCCGCTCGGTTTAGTGGGGGTCTTCCTCTCCTCATTTCTTTGCACCTGCATTTCATAAGGAATGGTTGAGTAACGACTTATCAGTGAGTATTTCTCTAAGCATTATTGTGTAAGGGAAGGGTCCGAGGAACGTGGCTCTGATACCAACTGTAATGGCCCCAGAATTTAAATAAAGATGTATGTATTAAAAATCTTAAATGCGGAAGCGTAATAAAAATTTTGATTAACATCCCTTACACAATAACCAAAAACATATTCAAAACATGAAAGAATAAGCTAATTAAAAGTGATACTCGAAATAAAAACTATAAATAGAGCTATAAAGTCCTTAGGCGTCTAACTCGCCGTCTTCCTGCGGAATGGGTTCGGGAACCACGTCTTCCTGATCTGAAATGGTTAAGTAAGGAATGAGCTACACTAGCCCAGTAAAGACATCACACTATGTCACTGCCACAGAAATAAAGGTCGGTAGAAAACAAAAACGACCAATGGAGCATAATTTATAACAAACTCATTTATTAACATAAAAACCTTTACTGTCCAATTTTCTCGGTGAGATTCATGAAAATAACATATGAAAACAATAACATCATAAAATCATATCGACTTTGTAACAGAACACATGTCATACTTTTGCACTTCAATAATCAGACAATAAATTTCCTCTTTTACCAGCCTACTAGTACCCATGGGGATCCATAGGGGGTCCCCGCTACACGTGAACCATGAACATTAATAACCTGATTCCAGGGCTGTCCCCATATCCCGTCCGGTATGGGCGCCAAAACTATAAACATCAATACCCCGTCCGGTATGAGGGTGAAACGGGCCGTCCCCATACCCCGTCCGGTATGGGCTCCAAAACACATAAGGTCTCCATACCCCGTCCGGTATGAGAGACCATGTTCCTGGTAAGGTTCCCTACGGACCCGGTTCGTCCACCATCTCCCAGGATATCTAGTCAGGCTGTCCACACTATCCATTTATCAATTCACATAACCTTTTCCCCATTTTCCTTAGTCTCAATCATTCAATCACACATAACATGTAACCCAGTAATTGACACCAAACCAGACAACATAGTATCGGGTTAACCGTAATACCAACCATAATAAAAGAAACCATGATTCATGCATACGAGACCATAAAATAACCACATCAAACATCATATTGCATTTAATACTGAAAAATAGATCAAACAACGACTAACCAACAATGTATCAGACTCGGGCTCCATTGGCAACCTCAATCATTTATGCATCTATAAAGTCAAAAAATATCATTTAATTATTTATTAAACTTTAATACCATGATAGGAAATAAGGTGAGAGATCCTTACTTGTTTCGGGGTCTGAAATCGGCTCTATAGTGCGCCTACGGGCTATCCCTAATTTCCCTGAATTTTTTTCCGGAAAACTGAAACGCACTACCGATACCTGCACGTGTCCCAAAAAAATCCCAAATCAGACCTAAGGCCCCTTTCGGCCAATATCAGAATTCCGGCATGGCGGCATCGCCGCTGCTTGCGGCGGCGATCCGTCTCGAGTTGGCCGTTTTCGGCCAAATTCGGCCAAACTTGCATTGGTCCCTGCGATAAAACAACCCTAGGGCCATCGGTGGGCCAAAAAATCATGAAAAATCGAGACTTATCGGCGGCAGTGCTCTCGGGTGCAGCGGCTTCTCCGGCGTGAGTCGCGTTTTGATGTTTTGCTCCGGTCAACCTGTAGAGAAAAGAACGGTGATCACGGTGGTATAAAAATTGCATCAAACAGAGACCGGGAAGGGCCTTACCGGAGGCAAAAACAAAGGGAAGTTGCGGCGGCGGCGCCGGACTTCGGCGGGGTTTTCTGGCCGATTGGCTGGTGGTTTGGCTCTGATTTGGCCATAGGAGGATTTAGCATCAAAAAATGAGCCTGAGGGAGAAAATTTACCTTGATTGGCGGTCAGAAATTCTCCGGTGCAGCAGTGGGTGGCAGTGGGTGGCGGCGGCTGGCTCCTCCGGCGTCTGGTTCGTCTTCTCCGGCGAGGCACTGGTGGCTAAGGTTTTGTGGTCAGGTGTGGGTGGGGTTATTTATACTATTTGTCTTTTAATCTCAACCGTCCATCAAGATTAAATCTGGACCGTCCGATCGCGATTTATTTGGGATTAAATCTAGGCTGTCCATCGCGATGCGATTTGGGCCGTCCGTGCCTAATTGAATCTGGGCCATCCGTACGCGTGAAATCTGGGCCGTCCGTGCGCACATTTGATCTAGGTCGTCCGTGCGCGCAGGAACGGATCTGGGTCGTCCGATCGCGCGCACGCGAATTGCCCACGTTGCCCGTCCCGTGTCAGCGTTTTCTTGCCACGCGGCGTGTCCTGGTTGGTTCGGGGCTGCTGACCGGGCTGCTGACGTGGCTGTTGACGTGGCACAACTTTTTCATCCCCAGTTTTCGATTTTCTTTTCAAAAACACCCCCAGAATCCAAATTTTCACCCCTTGTTCCCAAAATTAATTTCAATTAAATCTAAATAATAATTTTACCCAATTTTATCATTATTATTATTTTTATTTTCATTAAATAAATTAAATTAAAATCTAAAAAATTCAAATACAAAAAATAAAAATAAAAAATAATACAAAAAAAAATAATTTGGGTGTTACATATATATATACGTATATATATATGCAAAGTTTGTGGCCACCTCTTGGAAAGAATAAATAGGGTAATTTTACTTTTATTTTATTATTCCTTTCTCTTTCATCATCATTATCATGAGGTGATCTATTTTGTCTTTTGCTTAGAAAAAATAAATTTAATCTTTTGGTTTTTGATTAGCTCTCTCCTCACACCTTAATCAAGAAAAGATATAGTTTTCTTATTGTTCTATATTTAATTCTTGGAGGATTACCTTGTACTTGTTCCCGTTAATAGTGAATTTTATTTGGAGTTTCTCCTATTGTTTTTCCCTCTATACTGGAAGGTTTTCCATTTAAAATCATGTATCTATTTTCTTTTATGATTATTTTCTTTGCTTATTATTATTTTACCTGTTGATTATTTCAATTTATATAATTAACTATATTTCCTAATTGGTACCCACAAATGGTATCAGAGTTTAGTTGATTTGTAGTATGGAATTAATTGTATAAATTAGGATAAAACGATAAAAGGAGATAAGTTTCTAATGATGATGTGATCATTATGTGATCACGATGTGATCATGGACATGGATCAAGTTGGCGGAAAAGATATCTTAATGCCAAGTAGGCCATTTCAAGGGGGAGAGCTAATAGATTACAACAAGTCTTTTAACTCCTTATCTAAGCATGGATCAATGAGGAAGATGGGCTTGGACCCATTAAAAAATTCCAAGGATAGAAGACAACAAGGCCATTAATCCAACGGTATAATAGTATATACTATTAATCCCAAGTGTAAGAGGGAAATAAGTAAGAAAAGAGAAAAATTATGAAAGACATGAAAAAGTTAAATTGCCATGGATTTTATTTCTTAATCCTATGGGAAATCTTCACAATTAAAGATCAGCCAAGAGGAGAAATTTATCCTCAATTGTAAGCTATCTTGAAAGAGAGAAAAACTCTTTAAATGTCAAATCTCATAGAAAAGTAAGACACTTGAGAAAGAGAAAAATATCTTAGAAGAATTTCTTCCCCTAAATAAGCCATAGTTAATTAATGATTGTCCTTATTTAAAAATTTTTCTCATAGAAAAATTATATTTATCTTATTTTAGTTGTAAAAAAAGATCTTAATGTAGCAATAAAAACGAGATTGTGTGATAAGTGGGACAGATTTTTTGTAGCATAATTGAGGAAGATCAGCCTGGAATTCCTGAAATCTCAAATCGTTGATAAAATAATTATTTTTCAAGGAAAAGAATTGGATCTTAACAGACTCACCTTGTTTATAAAAGGAGGAGCCTGAAATGGAGAAGAAACAAGCCAAGAAGAGAAGAAACAAAAAAAAAAAAGAGAGATGGTGTACTTTATGTGCATGAAGAAGAGAGGAAAAGAAAGAGAGAGGTTGAAGATATATATATACATACACGTATATATATACAAAGTTTGTGGCCACCTCTTGGAAAGAATAAATAGGGTAATTTTACTTTTATTTTATTATTCCTTTCTCTTTCATCATCATTATCATGAGGTGATCTATTTTGTCTTTTTCTTAGAAAAATAAATTTAGTCTTTTGGTTTTTGATTACCTCTCTCCTCACACCTTAATCAAGAAAAGATATAGTTTTCTTATTGTTCTAGATTTAATTCTTGGAGGATTACCTTGTACTTGTTCCCGTTAATAGTGAATTTTATTAGGAGTTTCTCCTATTGTTTTTCCCTCTATACTGGAAGGCTTTCTATTTAAAATCCTGTGTCTATTTTCTTTTGTGATTATTTTCTTTGCTTATTATTATTTTACCTGTTGATTATTTCAATTTACATAATTAAATATATTTCCTAATTGGTACCCACAAATGGTATTAGAGTTTGTTTGATTTGTAGTATGGAATTAATTGTGTAAATTAGGATGGAGGAATTCGCAGGTACAATAATTAAATTGACGGATTCAAATTATTCAATTTGAAAGTAAAAGATGAAGAATCTTCTTTATTGCAAAGATTTATACAATCCTATTAAATTTGGAACTGCCAGACTGATGGGTGATGAATCCATCAAAAATAAGTTCCAATTCAACTAACAAAACAAAATTACAGTAGTGGTATACAGGGTCGAATCCTCATGGAATTCAGAACTGCTTTTCTTCTATGACCAACGAAAAAAAAATAAAGATAACATAGGGGTTTAAAACGATAAAAGGAGATAAGTTTCTAATGATGATGTGATCATGGACATGGATCAAGTTGGCGTAAAAGATATCTTAATGCCAAGTAGGCCATTACAAGGGGGAGAGCTAATAGATTACAACCAGTCTTTTAACTCTTTATCTAGGATCAATGAGGAAGATGGGCTTGGACCGATTAAAAAAGTCCAAGGAAAGAAGACAACAAGGCCATTAACCCAACGGTATAATAGTATATACTATTAACCCCAAGTGTAAGAGGGAAATAAGTAAGAAAAGAGAAAAATTATGAAAGACATGAAAAAGTTAAATTTTCATGGATTTTATTTCCTAATCCTATGGAAAATCTTCACAATTAAAGATCAGTCAAAAGGAGAAATTTCTCCTAAATTGTAAGCTATCTTGAGAGAGAGAAAAACTCTTTAAATGTCAAATCTCATAGAAAAGTAAGACACTTGAGAAAGAGAAAAATATCTTAGAATAATTTCTTCCCCTAAATCAGCCACAATTAATTAAGATATTCCTTATTTAAAAATTTTTCTCATAAAAAAATTATATCTATCTTATTTTAGTTGTAATCTTATTAATTTTTGCTACTTTTCCATTCTAGTCTAAATTTAATTTCCTATGTAATTTCTACCATTAATTAAGAGAATATTTTTTTCCTTATTTTTCGCATTGACGACGGTATAAATAGGCCTTCAATTTAGAGTTGTAATTCATTCAGAATTTTCAGCTTATTAATAAAATTTAGGTATTTTTGTTTTAAGTATATAAGCTTGTAAGAGTGAGTGAATGGGTCTTCAACTGACTTACTGTGCTACAAATTAGAATCACTTATCGAGGTAACCTTGTGGTGTCTTTTCAATTCTAGTTCTTTATTTCTTTTCCATGTACCTTGGTTTTCACTCCCCTATTGCATGCACCCTTATTGAGTGCAGGTCAAGTAGGGAGGGTTTACTTAGGGTTTCGAGTTTCTGGTTGCTGATGTATATGCGAAGTTTTGAATTCTATTGTTGATCACGGGTTGTGCATCATAGAAGGTGCTTGAAAATAATTAGAGGAATAATCAAACATAAGAATGATCCTAGTTGAAGAAGTAGCTAAATTCTAGTTATGAAACTGATCATTGATGCAATGATTCATTAGTTCTAAACTAACTAAAAAATATTCATTAGTTGATTTTTGTTGATAGACAGTCCTGGAAATGTTCCTAGGATTTAATCTAGTAACAACCTTGAGAACTAAAAGAACCTGCTTCTAATTATCAGGTTCAACCATGTGAACCGCTCAACCAGATCACCTATCCTTCTTAGTTCAAAGACTAATTTACCACTGGGTGTTGAAGTAATCCAAACAATTACAGATTTAGAATATTTCGGCTGACAAGATGTTGTCGTGTCCCCGCCTAACAGATTCTGTTCAAGCTATTAACAACAATAATGATAATATATGCAGAAAAATAAACGAATATTGAACTTCAATAAAACCAAAATTGAGGCAGTTAGATCTCATAATACATATTAGAATTTTGCTAAATCCGTAACTGGGAAAAAGAAAGTTATCAACCGTTTATGGTGGGTTTAGTACATAACATAGTTTTTATGATTACTGGAAAGAAAAGGAAGAAAAATTTAGAAAGCTTGAGTGCTTCGATGTATAGTGGCCAAGATGCCCTCTTCTTTGATTTTCTGCTCCTTCTAGACCCTGAGAGGATTAGGGTTTCCTTTTGCAAAGATTGGGATCTTTTTCAATGATTTCGGCTTACTTTTAACCTCCCATAATCATATCATCCTTGATTTTCAGTTTCCTTTTCTAGATGAAATGGGATTCTTCTTTAATTTCAAAAGTGCATTCTTTTTTTCAAATAAGTCGCTACACTTGTCTAAGCTCTGGTCAAGGCTTAGTTGAGTGTAACTTGGCACTCCCCCTGTTGCCATGGTGTTATCTGTGCCCAATGGTTACATGTGCATTAACAAGTTTATATTTTTATGGGAATGTAAGCCTTTCCTGAGGCTTCGCTGTGTGTACCTGAGACCTATAGCCCCTTTAATGCATTAACCTTGCCCGAGTCTTGATTGTGTGCACGTCAAAGTCTGTTGTTGTTGCAGGATTTAAGCCTTGTCTGAGGCTTATATCATGACTGATAGTTATTTCACGAATGATGGTCTTTTTATGCTATTTTTCCTTACTTTGGGCTCCATCGTTTTGTCTTGTGTCAAAATGAATAAAATAGCTTAAATCAGATGGTAAGAAATTCAATTAATTACTAAGAAATGGACGATGAAGATGTTATTTTCACACACTGTCAAACTCCCCCACACTTATCTTGTGCTTGCTCTTAAGCACTTCATAATACACCCCAACAAGTCTCAACCCTGCACCTTCAATCCTATTGCTCTTAGTAATTCTTCCATAACTATATGTTATATTTCAGTCTTAAAATTTTAAAAGTAACCCCCTACTAGTAGTTTTAGGCCAAAGTTTCATGAAATCACACTAAGGAATAGCTACTTTGAATAGTGTCTAAGCATAAAATGAAAGATTTTACAGGTTCTTGAAGATATTTTTACCTTGAAAAGAATAGCCAACAATTAGGGAAAAATCCACACCAAACTTATTTAAACATAAAAATTTAACGCAAATGGGGTTTGAGCATTCTTTTACTTACTTGAAATGTCACTAAGCTTTAGACACAAGGGCAAGCATTTGTAATGAATGCACCTGGTTACTCAGCCAATCACAGTATCAAGTGGCTACTAGCGCTATCATAGTCAATTGATCAAGATTTTTATGGCTACCTTGAACTGTTACCAAACTTTTGACGCGAGGGCAAATATTTGTGGTGAATGCACCCGGTTACTCAGCTGGTCACAAATTCAAGTGACTAGAGGAGTAGTTTATCATTTGTGTTCTCTTTTTCTTTTTTTTTTTCAATATTTAGACAAGAATTTGTCTAAGTTCCCTAAGTACTGGCATTTTTAAGACAAAAGAAAATTAATCGAATTCAATTCAAAAGCAACTTATGTCAAGACATGTTACCAAAAATAGTTCTTCATGGTGTGAAAAGATGAAAAACATATCAGAAATCCTAAAAGGATGCTGAGAATGTAATTTAATTCTTAAAACATCACAATTAAATTATTTTAGAAATATTAAGGCAGTAGTGCAAAAGTTGGGGTTAAAAACAGTTGACACAGTGTTTGTGTGTGACTTGGGTAAGGATAAGTGTGTGTGTTAGCATGTGTTTAAAAGAAAAATGTGAACAAGCTTGAAACCTGAAAGTGGAAAATATGCCTCCACCACACTTAAATGGCACATTATCCCTAATGTGATGCAAGCAAAGTAGCATGAAAAATAAAGAATAAGAAATAGGAAGAAAAGGAAAAAAAAACATAAAATGAGAGAAATAAAAAGGATAAAATACTCCCCTAGTGTTGTTAGCTGGGGAGTGCGAGACACTTGGAGCTCATCTCGTGCGAGGTCAGGTGGCTGTGCTCCTTGATTGAGTGAGTAACTGGGCTAGTGCATCAACGTTTTTGGTTCACTCACTTGTTGACTGCTCGAGTTGGTTTAGGTGGCTATCAATCATTTAGACATTCAGTAATATCAGTTAAACGAATTCCTTGAATTCAGCAAGTTGAATGTTTGTGTTGGCGGGTTCTTGTTGGTCTCTCTTCTTACTACATACTCTTTGGTCTCTGGGCATGGGTGATCAGGGAGGTGCAAAATAGGGGATGCCATCCTTGAGGTGCAGCAAGCCCATGGCATCCAAAAAGCCTATGTTCAAAGGCGATTGCAGGCAAGCAACATGTAGATCATTGGCCATTGCAGCATAGAAAGAGAGGTCGATAGCAAGTCTGTTGATGATGGATCTTAAGATGAGAGGTCATTTGAAGGAAATGACATTAGAAAACTAAGTGGACTCCAAAAACTGAGGTTGACCCTTGTGTACCATGCACTATAGGAAGTACAACTCTGTTTTGGACAGGATGCTTGGTGCGTCCTTTCATTTTGAAAAAGAATAGGTCAAAAACCTGTGGATTTATTTTGAGCTTCGTTCTTGTAGGTAGAAGTCTTTGGATTTGTTGGGGCCATAAGTGTCTGGTGGGTAGTCATAGAGCTGACATAGACAGTGGTAGGGTTAAAATCCTCATATAAGTCATAGAACAAGTGTTCATGAAAAGGGTAAGAGAATCCCAAAATATTGTTGAATTGGGTGATGGAGTAGTTGAAGCAGATGCCCATCAGACAGAAAGAGATTAAGTTTAATATTTCTAGAGTGAAATTAGTTCATTTATAAAATTCAAAGGTGGTGTAGAATTCATAGATTAACTCCACATATGCTGGCAGGGTATCCTCAAAGTAAGGTGCCCAACCAATATTATTAATGAGGTCCAAAACTTCGTCTTTGATGTTAAGAGTTTTCATGGTGGGGAGATGAATGCACTTACCTAACACTATGGGGAGTTTAGAGATTTCCCCATAACTTTTTTTCTCTGATTCTTTAGTGAAAGTGAGGTGGCCGCCTAGCTCTGATTCATTGAGTGAAAGAACGTGCTTACCCTTTCAGATCCATGCCCTCTTTCCAGCTTTAGTTTCTTATGTGTCTCTATCTATAGGGTCCTCTGCTTGAGGTTGTAGAGAATCTGATTGGTCATTTGCACGACTAGGTCCTACGTCTTGGGCACCGAACCTCCTAGTTCGGGAGTCAGAAATATTGATGATGAGGTTGCAGTGAGGTTGTTCGACCGTTGCTAAGTGGCTCGTGCCGGGTATTGTGGGTCGAACCTACAGTTTAGGTGGAGCTGATGATTTTGGTGATGATGAAGGTGTGATATATGATGTTGGTGTAGTCGTTCTATAACTGGATTTATGTTGGAAGGGTCAAAGGCCACTAGTCTTCTTAGCAGATTGCTTTTACCTCCTTTTCTAATGTTTAGGTTGGTCAGATTTGGTTGGAGAGAGGAAAGATTGGGTGTGGAAGGGGAAGAGGTTGCGATTTAGGATAAGGGGTGGAAGGGTGGTTATGGAAGTGAAGAATGGTGGGTTAGTGTTGGATTTTTAAATTAAAAAATGGGCGCCAAGTGTTATGATCCTAGCCCAAGGCCTGTGCAGAAACATAATTTTTTTTTTATTTTTTAATTTTTATTTTTATCGAGCATATTCCTTGGGCAAGGTTTACTTCAATGGACGACCGGTATGAATTAGCTTAAGGTAAGGCTTAAATGAGAGGTCAAGGTCGGGACCCATGGGTGGCTATTTTACAAACCTTGGGTAAGGCTTATGTAAGTCATTCCTTTATATTGGGGTAGGATTTAGCCTTGGGCAAGGTTCTGGAAGTGAACTCCATATGGACAACATATTAACCTTGGGAAAGGGTTATGCGAAGATCCTGACTGGGCTGATGATACGAAATAGTCTAAAGTAAGGCCTATCGAGTTGCTGAGTTTTGAGGGTATGTGCGACTAAAGTATAAACCTTGGGTAAGGCCTATACAGATATCATTAAAATCATTGTCCAGATGACGTTGCCCTCACATGCGTTGGGCAAGGTTAGCACAATTGGCGCAAGCCCCAGGCAAGGGTTAGAACTTCACTCTTAGCCTTGGGCCAGGCTCATACGGTCCTTGTCCAAGGATCTAATGATCCTATGCAGTTTCTCTGAAAACCTATAATGAAGAAGAAGACTCTAGTTAGAGTGATTGATGCGGAACCCAAGATTGACCAGCGTGATCAAGAACTCAAACAATTTCATTTAAAGGCATCAAAGGAATTGATCCTATAGAAACCTTTCGTACTAACTCGCTATCAAGAATGATAGGAACTAAGGTCACTAGAAATGAAAAAAAGAAAATGGAAAAATGCCACAAAAGTCATACTTTGATATGTAGATCCACTCGTTACTTAACAAGATGGTAGAAGAACCTCTCTTGAAAGGAAACACTCTTAATATTATTAAGGTAATTTTTGAATCCCCTAAAATGAAGACTTAGTAGCCTATTTATAGGATAAGCCAAGTAAATAAAAAGGAAATAAAATCTTTTAATTTAATTTGTAATTACATATGAAATAAATTAAAAATTAAAAACTAAAGGCTAACTTCCTAATTAAGATAGATTTAGTCTACCCCTTTAATTAAAAGAGATTGTGGCCAAATTAAGGGGGGAGACATGGAAATAAATTAAAACTTAAAGGATAATTTTCTAATTAAGATAGATTTAGTCTTCCCCTTTAATTAAAAGAGATTGTGGTCAAATTAAATAGGAGACATATGGAAATTTGGGGCTGACCATAATCTCTTTTTTGGCCTATTCCTCCTTTTTCTTTGGATTAGGCCTTCTCTTTATGGTCAATTTCCATGCTCACATCATCCCCTCTCCCTTCAAAAATGATTCATCCTCAAATCGGACACTTCTTATGCAGAGGTTTCACTAATCCTGTTTTCTTTGAGAAAATATCTTGCAAAAAAACACTATGAAACAAAGAACGTTTTAGGTGAGTTAATAATTTTTTCTTGAAAGATGGCCTCCTTAGCTCCTGTTCCACATAGTAACATTCTCTTTTCATGTTGCTCAATCTTTTATTTCCTCCTGGCTTTATGGAGTTTTTGAACTGCTGTTAATATTTGAATACTTCCTCAGGTGGTAGCGGTGCAAGTGTAAAATTCTGACCACTCATACTAAAGGAATAACAATTCCTATAGCCATCATAAGTTACACGCTTATCATATTGCCAGGGTCTTTCAAGTAGGATGTGGCTAGCATGCATGGGCATAACATCACAACGTATTTTATCAGTGTATCGCCTAATAGAGAAGGAAATTAATACCTACTTAGTCACTTTCATCTCTCCATAATCAGTCAACCACTGCAACTTGTAAGCGTGAGGATGACATGTGCATATCAACCTAAGTTTATCAACTATGATAGTACTAACAATGTTGGTGAAGCTACCCTAATCTATAATGAGACTACATACCTTCCCATTTATAAGACAATGAGTGTGGAAGATAGTCTCTCTCTGGTTACTTTCTTCCAGCTTGACTTGGATATTCAAAACTCTCCTAATAACCAAAGCTTCTTCCTAAGCTGGATATTCAACACTTTCCTCAACATCCTCAATTGGTGGCATGCTATCATTATCTTCACTCTCACAATCACTAGAACTATCAATTCCACCATCATCTCTCAATATCATGATCTTCTTGTTTGGACATTGAGAAACGACATGTCTAGTTCTGAGACACCTAAAGCATTTAATTTGTACTATACTTTTGAGAAGAGTTAGGTGTCATACCTTTTGTATCAAGTGGTGTGGGTTTTTCCTTCTTCTCGTATGCTTTTTTTTATTGGGCCATTTTGTGCTGTAGGTAGCGATGGCATATGATGTGTTCCCCCTTTTCCACTTAAGTTATCTCTCGATTTTCATGGCCATGTGCACCATGTCTTCCACCTCCATATAGTGTCGTAATTCCACCATGTTGGTGATGTCTCCATTGAGACCTCGAAGGAATCTCGCGAAGGTTACTTGAGATTTTCTTCTACATTGGCCCTGATCATGGCCATCTCCATCTCCTTATGGTAGTCCTCAATAGACAAGACCCCTGCGTTAAGTGCTGTAACTTTTGATGCATCTCTCTATAGTAGTAAGAGAGTACAAACATTTTTTACATGATTGCTTTCATCTCTCTCTAGGAGGATATTGGTCGCTCTACATTACACCGTCTAGTGAGGAGTAGTTGGTCCCACCACACTAAGGCATAATCAGTGAACTCTACCACTACTAGTTTGATCTTATTTTCTTCATGGTAGTTATGATAATCAAAGACTAGTTCTACCTTCCTCTCCCACTCTAAGTATGCTTCAACATCATTCCTACCCTTGAAAGGTGGTATTCTCATATTGATGGAGCTAATATTACTATCCCTCATTTCTTCTCTTCTCTCCATCCTATTTTCCTCCTCATCATTGTAGGACCCGACCTCATTGTCATGGTGTTGGTTCTAGGTCATTTGGTGTTAGGGTCCCGTGCCTTGTTTCACTTCGACCACTACTTAGATTATCCACCTTTTTACTGAGTCGTGTAAATTCTACTTGTATAGCCCCCAGAAAGAATCTTATGTCAACGAGGCTTTGGTGCTCACTTGACATTTTATAAAAGAGTTCCTTGCAGAAGAGGTTAGTAATAAAAAATAAAGATTTTTCACCGGTTCTCTCGTGTTTCACTCACTTGGCTTTTACCCTCTGATATTCTCACACACTCTTGCCTTTTACCTTTCTATCTCCAACTCTTAAGTTAAGTGTTGGATAGATCCTATTGAATCAAAGTATTCTCAAGTATTATTTTAAGACATTGCAAGGAGTCTTATAGAATAAATACTGCATCAGTACTAAAAGCAACAGTGTAACACATAGAGGAAGAAGTAGTGTGTTATTATCAATTACGCTAAGCTCTAAGATGCAATTTTGATACTTAAATGTATAAGGGAAGTAAAGCTCAGAGCAATAAAAGAAACTGAGAGTATAAAAAAAATGACGGTTTATAGAAGATGTACGGATTCGGTATTGGCCAAGGGAAATTCTGAAAGATATTCCTACAAATCTATTCTCTATATACATTGCATTCGATAAAAAAAAAGTGGCCTTTAATGAACTACGTAAGCGTGAATGCACGTGAATGTAAAAAAATTATAGAATAAAAGGGGCTTTTACCTTATAAAGAGTTGGTTCTTGTACTGTTTTAAAGAAGGATAGTTGAGTACCGAAAAGGTAAGTACTTTCCCAATGAGTATGTTACTTGATTGTGATTTTTTTCCTTTGTTTTCATTCTTTTTTTTTCTCTTCTTTTCTTTTCTCTTTTTTTTCACAAGAAACAAAATTGTAAAAAAAGCAGAAAAAAACGGTACTCAACAACGATTTTATTAAGCCAAGAATGCATCAATTGATGTTATGTCTTGCTCGAATCGATGTATGAGATAATTCTTTTTTTTTTCATAGATAAACAAAAAAAATGGTGTAAGAATTTAAAAGTGCAAAAGTAAAATAGAATAGGTTTAAATGGAGCCAAAGCTCTGATACCAAATGATGGAGAATTCAATAACAACTAGTGTGATCAGGAACTCACATAATTTCATTTATAGGCGTCAAAGGAATTAATCCTATAGAAATCCTCCCTACTTATCCTGCTATAAAAAATAATAGGAACTAAGATCACTGAATATGAAAGAAATAAAATAGAAAAATGCTAGAAGGTCATACCTTGATAAGCAGATCCACTCCTTACTCAACAAGATGGTAGAACGACCTCTCTTGAAAAGAAACACTTTTAATATTATTGAGGTAATTTCTGAATACCTTACAATGAAGAATTGGTAGCCTATTTATAGGTTAAGCCAAGTAAATAAAAAAGAAACAAAATCTTTTAATTTAATTTGTAATTACATAGGAAATAAATTAAAAATTAAAAATTAAAGACTAATTTCCTAACTAAGATAGATTTAGTCTTTACCTTTAATTAAAAGAAATTATGGCCAAATTAAGGGGGAAGACATACAGAAATAAATTAAAAATTAAAGGTTAATTTCCTAACTAAGATAAATTTAGTCTTTTTCTTTAATTAAAAGAGATTATGGTCAAACTAATGGAGAGACATGAAAATTTAGGGCCGACCATAAGATCTCCTTTTTGGCCTATTCCTCTTCTTTATTTGGATTGGGTCTTCTATTTATGGTCCATGTCCATGCTCACATAAGTGATTGTTAACAATTATTATATTAAAAATCAAAATAAAATTAAAGAAAATAGAAAGAAATGAAAAAATCCAAATGGGTTGTGACCCGGGACGGTATAGGGAGGATCAAATCAACTCCTATAATCCACTCAATGCATGCAATATTGAAACTTAACCGCCTAGAAAAACCCTCCCTCAAATTGAATCTACAATCCTAAAAAGAATGCCAAAATAATGGTTAGGAAAAATAAAATAAGGAAAAGAAAAACACAATGGACTTACTGATAAGTTGATCTCCGCTTCTTGCCTCAACAAGACTTTTGAAAACTCTTACTTCTCGAAGGAATTGAAGAAGCTAAAATTAACAAAAATGTTAATTGAAGAAAACCCTAAGCTTTCAAGAATTTCTCTCAAATTGATTATAATTGATGTCTTTACAACCTATGTAAAGGCTTATTTATAGGCTTTTCCAGGATAGTTCTAAGCACGTAATATGTCTTCTAACATCTGGATAATGCGTTCAGACGAGCTATCAGTTTGGGGGTGACAAGTAGTATTGAAATACAATCTAGACCCAAGAGCTTCTTGAAAGCTGTCCTAAAAGTGAGAGGTGAATCGAGGATCTCGATAGGATACAATGGATGAGGGAACACTATGGAGTCGAACAATTTCATTAACATACAGGTGGACTAATCTGCTGGTGGAGAAAGTGGTATGATGGATAAGAAATGGGCAATCTTGTTTAGTCTGTCCACGATGACCCAAATAGCATTACGGCCAGAACAGGTCCTAAGTAGACCGGTGAAAAAATCCATGGTTACATGCTCCCACTTTCATTCTGGAATTAGGAGTCCCTGTAACAAACCGTCGGGTCTCTAGTGTTCTTCCTTAACTCGTTGGCAAGTAACGCATTAAGAGACGTAGTCGATAATGTCCTTCTTTATTCCCAGCCACCAGTATTAACACATGTCTTGGTACATCTTGGTACTATCGGGATGGATGGACAGTTTAAAGGCATAGGAAGCCTTGAGAACATCTGTTCTGACAGTGACAGGGACCCAAATACGGTCCCAAAATCTTCACAATCCATCATTTGAAAGTCTGAAATTAGAAAACTCATCAGAAGTGAACTTACTTAAATTTATAGTGATTTCCTAGTTCGTGGATTGAGCTTCCTAGATCTTTATGAAAAGATCAACACAGCGGACTCATTTCGGCTTAGCACATCAGTGACTACATTCTCTCTACCGGGATGGTAGATGATCTTATAATCATAGTCCTTTAGGAGGTCCATACAACGTCTCTGGCTCATGTCCAACTTCTGCTGCGAAAAAATGTACTTTAAAGTTTTGTGTTCAGTGTAAATTTTAAAGGTCTTACCAAAGACGTAATGAAGCAATATCTTCAAGGCAAAGATGATGGCCGCCAACTCCAGATCATGAGTAGGGTAGTTTCGCTCATGAGGTTTTAACTATTGAATCCATAAGTGACCAATCTACAATATTGCATTAAAACGCATCCCAAACCAATATGAGATGCATCACAGTAGACCTGAAATCTTCCAGTGTTGTCGGGGAGGATCAACATCAGAGTAGAGGTAAGACAATGCTTTAATTCCACAAAGCTTTCACCACATTCATAATTCTGAACATAAGGTATGCCCTTCCTAGTGAGACCGGTCAACAGAGCAACAATCTTAGAAAATCCATTGATGAATCGTTAGTAGTAGTCTGCCAAACCAAGAAAACTACGCACCTCAGCTACATTGGTAGGCGGGATCCAGTTGATCACCGTTTCAACCTTGGTCGGATCCATATAAACCCTTTCACTTGAAATCACATAACCAAGAAAGGAGACTCGATCCAACCAAAATGAGCATTTACTAACTTTAACAAATAGCTGGTTCTAACAAAGAGTCCCCAACACTTCAAACAGGTGGACTGCATGTTCCTCCGGTCTTTTAGAGTACACTAGGATATCATCAATGAATACGATGACGTAGTGATCTAATGCATACTAGAAAATCTTGTTCATGAGATCCATGAAGGCAGTAAGGACATTAGTTAACTTAAATGACATAACCTTGAACTCGTACAAGCCATATCTACACCGAAAAGTAATCTTCAGAATATCTTTTTCTTTAACTCTCAACTGGTAGTACCCTGATTTGAGGTCGATCTTAGAGAAAACCATGGCTCTTTGCAGTTGGTTGAAGAGACCATCGATACGAGATAGAGGATATTTGCTTTCTATTGTTACTCAGTTGAGTTCACGGTAGTCTATGTAAAGTCTGACGGAGTCGTCTTTTTTTTTTCACAAATAACAATAGAGTGCCCCAAGAGGAGTGACTAAGGCGAATAAAATTCTGGCCAAGAAGTTTGAGAAGCTGATTTTCCAATTCTACGAGCTCAGCATGACTCATGCGATAAGCAGGTTTCGAGATCGGTTGAGTTTTAGGAAACAGGTCGATAAAAAACTCTATCTCCCACGGGAGAGGTAGACTAGGTAGTTCGACCAAAAAAACTCCTAAAAAGTTGCAAACAATGGGAATGGAATACACAGCAGGATCAACATCCATATTACTATTTATTTAATTGTTAGAGAATAAAAATAAATTTTATTTCTCTTTCGGAGTTCATAAGGTTACAATTTTACTTTCACAATTAATAATTGCCCTATATTTTTCTAACCAATCCATCCCTAGAATAACGTTAAATCCTGAGAAATCTAAGAGCACTGGGCCTAAAAATATTTATATTTCCAAAGATTTTATCTTACAATTTTTATACACGCAGTGAGTTTCTAATAATCCCCAAGAGGGAGTCTCTACAACTAATTTTTTTTTAAAGGGTCAAGCCTAATATCTAATTTACAAGCAAATGCACAAGAGATAAAAGAGTGGGTAACACCTGTATCGATCAAAACTCTAGCAAAAGTATCACGGATAGAAAGCATACCTTGGATAAGAATAGGAGTGGGGAGGGCACTAGGTTCATCTAGGTTATACACATGACCTTGGGCTACAGGTCTGGCCACGTCCTTCGGCCGCTGATGATAGTTTTTTATAAGGTGTTGGGGTGCTTCTGCACTGATAGCAGACGTGATTGATATGCCGACAAGGTAGTTCACTGTGTGAGTAACCACAATGTTCACATGGTTGGGAAAATCAGGTAGGTTGTCCAGTAGGTGGAGGTAGAGTAGGGGGAGGGGCAACTCGGGTTCGTTCATCAGAGTGACTACATACAGGGTCAGACATTCTTCTTCTAGGTTGTTAGGGTTGATATTGTTGGGTACATACTCAGATAATGCATTGGTGCCTAGTCGAGATGAGGTCTTTGGCCAATTGGGCATGTTTTAGCACCTTGCCATATGAGCTAGGTCTCAGCATCACAACCTGATCATAGATATTGGCACGAAGGCCTTTTAGAAACTTCCTAACTTTACAAATTTTGGGGGTGACCATTAGAGGAATAAACCTAAATAGTTTGACAAATCAGGTTGCATATTGGGTAACCGTCAGATTTCCTTTCTAGAGGTCCTAAAATTCCTCCTCTTTCTTCTCTCAGATGTAGGCTGGGAAAAATTTATCAAAGAATGCGTGCATGAAAACTTTCCAGGTGGCAGGAGTAGGCAGGACTTCTTTCTTAAGTGCCACGAGTGTTCTGCTTCATTGATCAGGATAAAGGATGTTAGGGAAACTTTTTGTTTCTCGGTTAGCTCTAAGACAGAGAAAAGCTTCTCTATCTCCAGGATCCAGGCTTCAACTACTAAGGGGTCAGGGCCACCTTCAAAGTGTGGCGGGTTAAGCTTCCTAAACCTACTATGTTGTAAGAGATAGACCTTTTGGCTATTTGGTATTATGGGGCAAGGTGCTGACAAGGGTTGGTTTGGTTCTATCCTATGACTGCGGTTAATCCTTGGATAGCTCGAAAGAGTTCAGTAAACTTGGCCCTGGTCTGATGATCCTGGGCCTCGAGTCTTTCAGTACGTTCTACAGAAGGTCTCTATTGCGTCATTCCTACAAAAGAAAAAGAAGACACGAGTTGGTGGTCTAACTTTGGAAAAGATGACTTATTTTCCTAGATACCCTATTTCTACCTATAGGCTCAGTTGTAAGGGATTTGATCTATGTAACTGCTCTGATACCATCTGCAGTATCCCAAATATTAATTAAGGCATAAGGGTGTCAGATACAGAAATAGATTACGAGTGCATGATCATAATTATATGCAGCGGAGCAAATTATTACAAATTTCTTACCAAAATATATATGAGTTCTAATTACACATATATAATTGAGGCCAGAAGTGGCAACAAAATACAAAATATCAAAACAGAAAAAGGGCCACTTCTTTCACTATTTGAATGAACTCATCAGAGTACGAGACAAGTTATGCAGTCAAGGTTTTTGGATCTGCGGGATCTTCATAGATTTCAAAGAGTAGGTCAGCAATCGGTTCTTCACTGTCTTCCTCATCTAGGGGGCATAGAAATAGGTGAATTCTATATACTCAGTAAGAAAAATAGTATTTAAATAATATCATAAGATTTTAAAAGTGAATAATTAAGTTATCAACACTTACCATCAGGGGTCATGTCAGGATCTTTTCTTACTTTCTAAAAATAATTTATTTATTAAAAAAATATCAAATCCATCATATCATAGTCATAACAATCAAATCAATCATGCTGATAATAGAGAAAATCAAATAAATCATAAAATGCTTAGATTTTTATGTCATGTTTTGCTAAGTCATTCTGACTTCCATCTACTGAGGGCAGATACAGATTTTTGACTACCATGTGGAATGACCAGATCAAATATATAATGACGATTTTCTCACGACATATTTTCGACTTGCCAAAACATGACACGATTTATAACCACGACCGTGCCAACCATTGTGGTCCTATCAGATATTCTATAGCCATGACAGTACTTAGCCAAAGGTGACCCCTAACAGATATTCACGTCACCACTCTCCTTAGAGGGTAAGCCATCATCCACAAGAAGCGGTCCTCTCACGTCTTTTCAGACAAGATGGGGGAGGGAAAAATAGAAACTCCTCAGAGATAAAAATTCTAACAAAACCCTTGATGCATTATGCATGTCAATACAGATACATGTTCTTCGTACCATTTCATGCTCATTCTCCTTTTCATATTTTAAAAAATTATCACCAAAATCATGTCATTTAGATCACAAACAAATCACCAAGTGCCTATAAAATCTTATAACATGCTTTATCAAGTAAAATTCACTTTGTTTGAACAATTAAAAATAAAACATGTAAATGATAAATTTCAAGCTTCATAGTTTTAATTTCTAGAAATGCTCCTTAAAATGTCTAAAAAAATACTAAATTCCTTACCGAAACCTTGAAGTTTTTCCTACACCTTTCTTCTTATTCTTCTCCTCTCCTTCTCTCTCTAAGCTCTTGGAAGATTAAAGAATGAAATGGAAGTGATGAGGAAAAATAGAAGAAAGAGGTCCCTATTTGTAGAAAATGGGGACCGTTGGATTTGTGCTAAGTGACAAAATCTAGTGAAGAGAGAGAAAGTTGAGTGGAAAAAGAGTGATGTGATGCGATGCGATGGTGGGACAAAAAACAGAGGAAGAACCTCCCAACCGGCTGTGACTCACCTCCCAAGGCAGTGACGGCACACCACCCAAGGCGACGCACAGTGCCTAAGGGGTGGTGACATGTTGCCTGAGGCAACAGTGCGCCTCTTAAGGTCGGCCTCATGCTGCAGGCCTAGCCTGCTAGCGCCGACCTATCTTGTCGCCCGCAAGGCTAGCCTGTGCATGTGCAGGCCTAGCCTGCTAGCGCCGGCCTATCTTATCGCCCGCAAGGCTAGCCTGTGCATGTGCAGGCCTAGCCTGCTAGCGCCGGCCTATCTTGTCGCCCGCAAGGCTAGCCTATTCATGTGCAGGCCTTTCCATATAAGCCTATTATACAGGCGGCGCACGCACAGGGCACCCAACGCCTGGCCTTGTCCACGCGCGATTTGATGCTCATGGACTGGCTTGTCTGCATGCAATAGGACACGCGTACAGACTAGCCTAGTGCTTCGTGTGGACGGGATGTTCGAACAGTGCGCATGTCCTGAGCTAGCCGCCCACACACGCCTGTGCACATGGCATGTGATGCCTGCATCGACGAGGCTTTTGTGTGGGCGTTTTCCTGCGGGATTCTGCTCTTTTTTTCATCTTTGCTCCTAAAAAATTATTTTAATAAAATTAATAAATAATAAAATAAAATAAAGTAAAAATAACATAATCAAAATAAAATTAAAATGACGAATTAAATTATGAAATATATATTAAATTACAAGATAAATTTAAATACGTTCAAGTGGCCTTACGACCTGAATAAATAGGGATTTCCATATACAAATTTAGTGTGAAGGTGAGCGGGGTGTTACAGATTGTGTAGATTTTGGGATCGTATTTGGGTCTCTGTCACTGTCAGGACGGATGTTTTCAAGGTTGTTTATGCCTCTAAACTATCTATTCACTTCGAGAGCACCAAGATGTACCAGGACCTGAAGCGTCAATATTGGTGGCCTAGAATGAAGAAGAAAATTACTAACTATGTCTCTCAATTCCTTACTTGCAAACGAGTTAAGGTAGAATACCAGAGACTTGGTAGTTTGTTGCAAGGGCTCTCTATTCTGGAATGGAAATGGGAGCACATAACCATGGACTTTTCAGCCTTCGTAGGACCTATTCTGGTCGCAATGCCATATGGGTCATTATTGAAAGGTTGACTAAGACTGCTCACTTCTTCCCCATCAGAACAACAGATTCCACCAGCACATTAGCCCACCTGTACGTCGATAAAATTTTTTGACTCCACGGTGTCCACTCATCCATTGTGTCTGACCGAGATCCTTGGTTTACCTCCTATTTTTGAGACAATTTCCAAGAAGTAGTTGGTTATGGATTGTAATTCAGCATTACTTATCATCCCCACACCGATGGCCAGTCTAAACATACTATCTAGATGTTGAAAGACATGTTTTTCGCTTGCATCCTTGACTTCCCCTATGTGAATTTGCTTATAATAACTGTTATCATCCCAACATTGTCATAGATCTATATGAAGTCCTGTACGGTAGGCCCTACTGTTCTTTCATTTGTTGGAATAAATTCGGGAACCAACATTGTTTGGGACTTGATTTTATCCAGGAGACTATTGAGAAACTTGTTATCATTCAAAGGAACTTAGTCACTGTCCAAATTCGTCAAAAAAGCTACACCGATAATAGTGGGAGACCCTAAGAGTTTGTAATCGATGATCAAGTCTTCCTTAAGATCTTCACTTACAAGAGAAAAATACAATTTGGTAACAAGGAAAAGTTGAGCCCTCGTTATGTGGGTCCTTTCAGATCATAGAATGTGTTGGACCCGCGGCATAGCACCTTACTCTATCCCTAGAGTATATGAGTTTACATTATATTTTTCATGTTTCCATGCTCGAAAGGTACCACCCTGACCCTTCTCACATCATTCCTCACCAAGAGATGCATGTTCAAGCTGATATAACCTACAAGGAGTTCCCTGTAGAAATTCTTGGTTGGCCTAACAAGGTTTTGCACAACAAGAGGATTTCCATGGTGAAGGTACAATGGCAACACCACACTCCAGAAGAGACGACATGGAGTTGGAAAGCGAGATGACAGAGAAGTTCCCAGATCTATTTATGACAAATTTAGGGGACCAAACTTTCTAAGGTGGGGGGAATGTAACACCTCAAAAACCTTCACACATAATTTGTAATATGAACCCCTATTTATTCGAGCCCTAAGGTCATTTAAAATTCCTTAATATTTCGTATTTTTAATTTTTCGGATGAATATTGTATTTTTAAATTTCATATTTTACTTGATTTAAAAATTTTAAATTTAATTATTTTATTTTTTCATAGGAAAAAATATATTTTATTTATTTATTTAAAATATTTTAGCAAAAACGGAGAAAAAGGCAGAAAATCTAGCAAGAACTCCCACGAGAAAGGTCCGCCCGTGTGGGCTCTACACACGCAACGAGTACAGGATATGCGCCCTGTGCACACATCCTGTCCATGCAGGGCACGAGATGTGGTCTGTGCGCACGTCCCATCCCGGGCAGAAGGACGCGACTCTGTGCACCCGTGTGCGCGTCGTTTGCGCGATAGACCTGTGCACACAACATGCTAGGCATGTGCGTAGAAGGCTAGGCCGGCGTGCACTCGGCTGGCTGGGGTAGCACACATTGCCTGGAGCAGGGTGCGCCGCCCCCTTGGGTGGTGAGCGCTGTCGGTTGAGTGGTGTGCCACCGCTGGCTTGGGCAGCGTGCCACTCGGCTTGGGTGGCGTGCTGTCGATGCTTGGGCGACGTGCCGCCATCATTTTGGTGGCATGCCTCTATTTTTTCAAGCTGCCATCACATCGCATCATCCATCTGTCGGTCACATCCGTCAATTGTCACATTACACATTTTCCATTGACTTTCTCTCTCCTCACCAGATTTTGCCATTTATCACAAATTTGATGGTCCTCATTTTCTATAAATAGGGACCCTCCCTTCACTATTTCCTCATCACTTCCATTTTCATTCTTTTATCCTCGAAGAGCTTTATAAAGAGAGGGAGTGATCTAGAGAAAGAGAGAGAGGAGAAGAAGAATAAAAGGTGTAAGAAATATTGAGGTTTTAGTAAGAAATTTAGTATTTACTTTTAAACATCCTAAACAATATTTCTAGAATGAAATTAATAAAGTTTAATTAATGATTTCATGATTAAGTTTTATGCCTAAATGAAATAATTTTACATGTTAATGCATGTTTTACGATCATTTATGAACTTGTTAATTTGCATGTATAACTTAAATGATTTAATGCTTGAAATAAATATCAATATGTGATGCAATTGAGGATGGACAAATGATTAAGCATGAAATGATGTATAGACATAAGAAATATGTATTGGTATTGGCATGCATAATTCATAAAGTTTTTCGTTAGGCTTTTTATCATTCTCCCCTCATCTAATCTAAAAAGATGTGAGATGATCACTCCCTGTGAATGACGACATACCCTCTAACGAGAGTGGTGATGCAATATGACAGTAGGGGTAACCTTTGGCAAAGTACAGCCATGGCCATAGTTAACATGTAGGACCACTGGGGTTGGCACGACCGTGGTCATAGATCATATCATGGTTTGGCAAACTGTAAATATGTTGTTGGTTTGGCAAGTCGCAAATTACTGTTGTAAATGAAATAAATTGGTCATTCCACATGGGTAGTTAAGAATTCGTATTACCTTTAGTAGATGGAAGTCGGAACGACTTCGCGAAGAATGACACAAAAAAGTGTGCATATCATGATTTGTTTAATTTTCTTTATTTTTAGCATGATATATTTGACATGCTATGATTATGATATGATGGGTTCAATGATTTCTTTAATAAAACAAATTCTTTTCATAATTTAATTAAGGATCCTGAAATGACTCTTGATGATAAGTAATGATAATAACTTTAATTACCTTTAAAATTTTATGATGTTATTTAACTATTATTTTTTTTACCAAGTGTATAGAACTCACCCTTTTCTATGACCCCTTCTAAATGAAGAAGATAGTAAGGAACCGATCGCTAACCTACCCCTTGAAATCTTTGAGGATCCCGTAGATCCATAAACTTTTATGAGTGCGTGACTTGTCCTACACTTTGATGAGTCCTTTTACATAATGATAGAAGTGGCCCTTTTTGTATTTTTGATCTTTAGTATTTTGTTGCAACTTCTACCCTCAGATATATATGTAATTGGGAACTCATATATTTTGTAAGTGATTTGTAATAAATTGCTCCACTGCATATATTTAGTTATTATACACTCGTAATCTTTTTCTGTATCTGAAACACTTATACCACAATTAGCATTTGAGATGTCACAATGAAGTTATCAAGCCTCACGGCTAAGAAGATGCTCGACCCAATAATTTTGCCCTAAGAGGAAGCTCAAAGCACCATATGGATATGGGTGCCTATTGGGTACACATACGCAAGCTTGCCCGTATACAAGAAGAAGTACCTGCATCTGTAGGATTTTAAAAGAAACCCGCACCCGTAGGATCTTTGGCTATAGACAAGAAGCATGCAGGACATGTGAGAAGGCCTTTCCTCGCACAATGGGCAGCGCGCATATGCGAAGCAACAATTCGCACACGTGTAGAGGAACTACGCACATGGACACCACGTCGCGTGCACGTAGGGAAAAGTGAGACGCTTAGGAGAGGAGAGCATTCCCAAAGAAGATCATGCGTGCCACAGGAAAATCACGCATATAGACATCGTTTCGTGTGTATAATGCGCGTAAGAGGAAATTGTGCGCTTAGGTAGGCCATGCATGCGAGCAAGCACGCACACTGATAGCCAAGCACGCATGCGGGATGCCTCCCATTCGTAGGATGCATGTAACATGATTTTTAAGCAGCCTTGGCAGAGAAAGTTGATCTTTTGTCTGTATTTTCCATGTGATTTTATCCAAAATCACATGTGATAATTGCTACATTATTTTAGTATTTTTATTTATTAATATTTTAATATAAATCTATCCCTTATAGTTATTTAATTAGTATTTTTTGCATTAACGATTGGGATAGAGTACTATTTTATTATTTTTCAAGTATTTGTATTCAATTATAAGCTTTTAGGTGAAAGCCTATAAAAAGGCCTCACCATAAGTTTTAATTCACAACTTCTGAAATTCATAAATCAAAGTTTTTGCTTTAAATTAGCTTTGCTAATTTTTAAGTGTTCTTCAGGCATCTTCAAGGTAGAAGAGCTTCAGATTGCTTCTTTGAGTTAGGAAATCGGGATCGACCTATCTTTTTATTTCTCAATTACCTAGATAACCGTGCAATATGTTAATTGTTATTCCAATAGGGATGGTTCAATTTAGGTAACTAAGTTCTGAATTTCTGAATATGGTGGGTTCATAATCAAGGTGTTTTCAATCTGTGGAGTCATCCATCTCCACCCTGCATCAAAAATCCCCTTTAGGATTCCTTACAGAGTCTTAATGACAACCTTGCCTATCTTGGTTCAAGAGGACTTGGTTCTGATCAACTCAAGGGAAAAGATTGGGTCTCGAGAGATTATGAGGTAAACAAAAATGAAGATGGGGTAGAGTCTTTTTCCACAAACATTTTCCTCGCAGGTATCACTATTTCTCAACCAAATGAAACCAACAGACCAAAGAATCTAGATGAGCACATGGAGGACATGTTTACCAAGCTCAATCTAGCCATTGAAGATTTAACAACTCGAATGGATGGAAGAGACATGAGAAGGAACCATGATTTACCCCATACCAAACGGCGACGAAATGATGTCGAATCATGTGGTGACAATAGTGAGGGTCTCAAAAGAGAATACTAAGGAGAAGACGGTGATATCAAGTCCATTAAGATGCATATACCATTTTTAAAAGGAAAATATGATGTTAAGAACTGGGAACGAAAAGTAGAATTTATCTTCAACTGCTATAACTACAGTGAAAAAAAGAAGGTCAAGTTAACAATTGTTGAGTTCATAAATTTTACAATATGGTGGGATCAGTTGAATGCTCTCAAAAAATGCGACAGAGATCAACTTGTCTCCACCTGGAGGGAGATGAAGTTCATCATGAGCAAAAAGTTTGTACACTCTTACTATAACAGGGAAATGCACCAGAATTTACAATGCTTGACCTAAGGTTCTTTGTCCATGAAAGATTACCACAAGGAGATGAAGATAGTCATGATTAGGGCCAGTTTATATGAGAATCCCAAAGCCATCATGGCTTGGTTCCTATGAAGCCTAGATAGGGAGATAGCCAATGTTGTTGAACTACATCACTACCTAGATTTAGAGAAGATGATGCATATGCCCACAAAGATTGAGAGGCAACTGAAGTACAAAGGATCTTCTAGAGGAATGTCCAATCCAACCCCTCAATTCAGCACTAGATGCCTAAAGAAATATGATAGGTAGAGGTTTAAAGAAAAGAAGGACAAACTAGTGTCCACTGAGTAAAAAGGTAATTTTAACACACCTTATTCTAACTAAAAACATTATTATATTAAATGCTTCAGTTGTTTTGGGATTGGGCACTTCACTTCATATTGCCCCAATAAGAAAGTCATGTTGATGAGAGACAATGGTGCAGTCTAGAGTGCTAATGACTATAGCAAGGATGAAGATAGTACGCCATCATTAGAAGACTATAATGACTGTGAAAATAGTCTAGCTACCCCAGTGCAAGGTGATTTTATTTTTTTTGGAGAGCCTTGAACATCCAAGCTAAAGAAGAGGACAATAATAAGAGAAAGAACATCTCCCATACCAGCTATATTGTCAATGGAAAGGTGTGTAACATGATAGTTGATGGAGTCAATTGTGCCAACATTACCATAACTCTTCTTATGGGCAGGTTAGGGTTGTCTTGCACTAAACACCCTAAGCCTTACAAGTTATATTAGTTGAATAAGTGAAGAGAAGTCAAGATCACCAAGCAAGTCAAGGTATCTTTCTCTATTGGCAAGTACAATGATGAGATATGTTGTCATGTCGTTCCTATACTGCCAACCACATATTACTTAAGTGATCAAGGTAGTTTGATAGATAGGTCAATCATGATGGTATTAGGAACCATTATACCCTAAGACTAGATGATCTGAAGCATATCATGACACCACCAAAAGAGGTGTGTGAAGACCATATCAAAATTAAGAGGTCTTTTTATGAACTTTTAAAGAGAGAAAATAGGTTGAAAATAAAAAAATGGCCCAATAAAAGAAAAAGTGGCTGAAAAGAAAAAGAATAGCCCATTGATTGAAAAAGAGGCCCAACAAAATAAAGATGACTCACATAGAGAGAATGAAAGAGAGAAATGAAAATACTGTCTTTATGTGAGTGAAAGAGAGGTGAGGTAACCGATTTGTGAGAAAAGGAGTCTAATTGTACTTCAGTACAAGAAGGATTTTTTGGATGTTTCTAACCTTAACCCTTCCTTTCTTAGTGGTGTTTTATCTCTTTTTTAGGAATTTGAAGATGTCTTCCCAAAGGAGATACCAAATAGACTTTCACCAGTACAAGGAATTGAGTACCAGATTGACTTTTTCCCTAGCTCATCTATTCCCAACTGCCTCGCCTACTAAAGTAATCCTGAAGGAGTGAAGGAACTTCAACAGTAAGTAGAAGAATTGTTAGAGAAAGGTCATATCAGGGAGACCTTGAGTCATTATGCTATTCCAGTGGTTTCGTTGTACCTAAGGATGGTTCCTGGAGGATGTGTGTCGACTGTAGAGTCATCAACAAAATAACGATGAAGAATAAACATCACATCCCTAGGTTAGACGACATGTTAGACGAACTTAGTACCACATGCATTTTTATTAAAATAGATTTAAAGAGTGGTTACAACAAAATTAGGAAGAAACACAGTGATGAGTGGAAAATTGCATTTGAAACTAAATCTAGTCTATATGAATAGTTAGTTGTGCCTTTTGCCTTATCTAATGCACCTAGTACATTCATGAGATTAATGAACCATGTCTTAAGACCAATCTTAGTAAATTTATTATATTCTACGATGATATACTGATTTCAATAAATCACTAGAAGATCATTGTAACAACCCGAGGCCTCTATGCTTAGATGTGGCGTTGAAAACTCCATTTAGGCCTTAAGGCCACTTATATTTAATATTTTACTTATATTTTATAAATGCATTTTTTTAAAACTAACTTGTGTTTTTAAAAAAATTAAAAATACGTGTACGTGGTATTTTGTTATTTTTAAGGAACAGAGAGAAAAGTGGTGAAGAATCAGAGGAGTGGAAGACGGAAAAAATCCTCGAGCGGGAAAAATTCGCGTACAGGGGGGAGCTTCTGTACCGCGAGCCTACGTGCCCATACATGTGCGCAGAGGCCCGTGCACACACTGTGTATGCCTGCAATTGCAAAGGTGCTTGCACGGCACTGTGTGCACATAGACGTGTACGCTAGGGCCTACGAGCGCGCAGCACGCCCATGCCCTATGTGCTGGCAGGGCATGGCACCCCTTCGTGTGGGTGCCACCATGGCAGCCTATCCCTTGCTATCATGTGGGCGGCTGCGATGCCTGCCATGTGGCACGCATCCAACGATTCCTAAAAATTATAAATTAGGCCCCTCCCCCTCATTTTCCACCCACTTCCATTTTCTTTTCTTCTTATATCCATTTTAGAGAGAAAAAGTGGAGTTCTCGAGAGAGAAAGTGGTGTTCTAAAGAGAGAAAGCAAGGGAAAAGTTTGTAGGAGTCACCAAAGGAATTCTAAACGCAAAGCATTCTTCCTATCCACTTCTAGGAATTTGATTATTCGCCAAGTGTCGTAAGGGATCTTGTATTTATATTTATACCTCTAGGTGCTCTTTTTAGATAAATTAACTGAACTATGATGATGCATGATATTGTTTGTTATATTATATGATTTTAAAAGCATGTTTATTCTATTTCACTATGTTGATATGTTTTGTATTTGTTGAATCTAGATATGATGATCCTTGTGCCAAAGTAAGTTTAATGAACTCGTTGGTTTAGTATTTGTGAATTGTGGGCTAATATGAAATAAGAAAAAGGGAAAATACAAAAACTATTCATTAGCTTGCTATCTCTAAGGCATTTCTATTTCTGTTTCTATTATGATCTCCATTTTTGCCTTTGTCTTTGAATTTTAATCTATTGGTGAACCACTGCCTGTGAATGATGAGTGTTCCATTTGACAAGAGCATATACATGAAAATGTAGGTAGAGGCCACAATGGCAACCTACTGTCATGGTCATAAATCCCACCGTTAAATTGGTTTGGCATACCAAAATGTGCTGAGGCTTTGTACACCGAAACGTGCTAATATGATTTGATCTGGTGTCATTCACAGTGTAGTTGGGAATCCTTTTTTCTTTCAATAGATATATGTCGAAATGGCTTCACGCAATGAAATTATAAAAGATATAAACATACTGTTATTTTTTATGTTGTGTTTTAACTGAAAACATGATTTTGTCTATTCTTCATGGATTGTTTCTCTGTTTGGTAATAGCTTTCTGATTTTATCTATCTTTATGAATTATTGTTTGTTTGATATATTTTAAAAGGTTTTCCTAAAATAACAAATGTTTATTAAATGTTTAAATCTGTCTTTCAGCAATGGATCTCCAAGGTATATTATTTATTTGGTAGGCATGTTTGTTTGAGGCTAATAACTTTTAAGACCTTAGTAGTATAGTTTTAATAATATTTCCCTTAATGAGTTTCATGGAACTAACCCTTTCTATGTTGCGACCTCCCAAATGATGATAATGATGAAACTCCTCACAGTGTTGTCCCTTAAAGCCTACTTCGACCCCTTTTTGGATCCCTAGAGTATTTACAAGTTCTATTTTTATCCACAGTTTGATAAACAATATTGTTGTATTTAAGTAGGTTTTGTGTATGTATTTATTCGATGACCCTTTGTTGGTCTTAGTTGTATAAACATTCATCTTATATATTGGTTATAAAGGATTTATAGTTTCCATTATATATATTTTCTATGCACTCATATTTGTTTATGTTATTAGGCATCCTTATACCCCACTAAGTATCTGGGATGATACAACTTAATATCAGAGCATGATCCTTAGAAAATCCCTTACATTAGAGCTTATAGTTAGACATAGAAGTCTTAAAAAATTCTTAGAGTTAGAAACAACATTCTTACAAACCACTTGTTGTTTCTTGTGTGTAGATAGAATAACTCGTGGGAGGCCATTTGTAGATCGTACTGAGGCCCAAGACGCTCCAACTACGGTTGAGTTTACAGAACTCTTTCAAGCTATTCAAAGCCTGACCGCCACAGTAGGTCACAATCAGGCCTAAAGTGACCAGATCCCTGTTGCCCATAACTTTTGTCCCATAGATAAGACTATTTCTCATAACATTTTCAAGTTCCAGAGGTTAAACCCTCCTTATTTCGATGGTGGACAAGATCCTTTGGCTACAAAAATTTAGATTCTGCATATTCAGAAACTCTTCCTTGTCTTGGACCTCTCTGAAGAACAAAACATCCCTCTCGCCGCCTTCATGTTCACAAGTGAAGCCCAACATTGGTGGCAACTGAAGAAGGACATCTTGCCAACCCCTATCACTTGGACCCACTTTATGACCGCTTTTCTAGAGATATTTTTTCTAGTATATGTTCAGGAGAAGAAGGAAGAAGAGTTCTAAGACCTGCGTTAAGAAAATCTGATTGTCAACTAGTATGCTGCCAAGTTTGTTCATTTATCTCAATTTGCTCCCATGATGGTGGCCATGGAGAGGTAGAAGTCTCAAAAGTTTATGAGAGGCATCAGAGTAGACATTTACGATCGTATCACGATCCTGAAGCCCAGCACCTATCCAAAGGCACTTGAGCACGCCCAGACGGCTGAAGGACTTGTTGCAGTCCAACAACAGCACATCTCCCATTTTCGTACTCAGCTGCAATAACAGCAAGAGAGAAGGAGGCCTACTGGCCCTAACTTCGATTGTGTCGAGAAGAGACCTCGCATTGTACTTATCTTTACCCCTCACTCACCTCCTGGTAATCCCGTCCAATCTACCTAGTCTTGTCGTCACTACAGGAAAATTCACGATAATCATCCCTGCCATCATCTTAACAACTTCTGCTTCAAGTACGGGAGCACTCACCATTTCACACGGGATTGTCCCCGATAACCTTTGGACATTGTTCGACCTCTTGTCCAAGGTTGATTTTAACACCTCGATAAGCCAGATGCGGTAGCCACATTAACTATTATTCAGTGATGTTTTCCACTTATAATTCTACCGCCCATGTCTTGGTAGATACAAGTGCTACCCGTTCTTTTGCATCATGTAAGTTTGTTGAAAATCTAGAAATAAAAAAAAAGAACCTTTAGGACAAACTTTAATGATAAAGACTCATGTCAGGGACTTTTAAAAGCTTATGTAGTCTTTAGAAACTGTAAAGTAAGTGTCACGGGAAGGATGTAGCTGTAGACCTCATACTCCTAGACTTCTCAATATTTGACATAATTCTAGGAACGGATTGGTTAAAAAACTATCAGGTTATCATAGATTGTGAAAATAAGGTTGAAATCCTATGCTTGCCAAAACAAAAACAAAAGTAGGATTATAAAGAGGTTTGTTTTGTAAATGTATGACATATTGTGAAGGTTTTAGGTGACTTATGAATGTATGAACAAAAGTTATTTCAAATTTTGACTTATTGATGCCAAGGAATATGGACTCTAAGCCATCACTACAGACAATCCCAATGGTCTACAATTTTCTGGATGTCTTTTCAGCAAATTTGCCTGGTCTGCCTCCCCGACGGGAGATTGAGTTCTCCACTAACCTTATCCCTAAAACCCAGCCTATTTCGAAGCTCGCCTACCAGATGAGTCGAACAAAACTTGTGGAACTTACGCATCAAATAACCGTACTATGACATAAGAATTTTATCTGATCTAATCACTCTCCATGGGGCGCTCTAGTTTTGTTCGCAAAGAAGAAGGATGGGATGCTCCGACTCTGCATCGACTACCAGGAGCTCAACACAGTGACCATTAAAAGTAAGTATCCCCTACCTCGTATTGACGACCTGTTTGACAAATTATAGGGTACGTTGGTGTTTTCAAAAATTAACCTCAGGTTAGGCTGTCATCTGTTATAAGTGAAGCCTGAGAATATCCCCAAGACAGCGTTCCTCTATCGTTATGGCCAATTCAAGTTTTGAGTCATGTCGTTTGGTTTGACTAATGCCCTTGCCATTTTCATGAATCTTATGAATCCCATCTTCAAGCCTGCATTAGACTAGTATGTCATTGTCATCATTGATGATATTCTAGTGTATCTAAGACCCCCAAAGAGCACGCCGTTCACTTGACCCAAGTGTTGGAGACTCTCTAGCGACACCACTTTTATGAAAAATTCATCAAATGTTCCTTTTGGTTGGACCAAACATCTTTTCTCGGTCACATAGTTTCTAATGAGGGTATTATTGTTAATCCTTCCAAGGTTGAGGCTATCATTAATTAGATTCAACTAACTAACATCACAAAGGTTCGCAGTTTCTTGTGTTTGGCTGGCTACTACCGACGCTTCATTGAAGTATTCTCTCGTATTCTTGCTCCCCTAAATGGTCTCACTAAGAAGGGATTTTGCTTTAATTGGGACTCCGAATGTGAAGAAAGTTTCCTTGAGTTGAAGCATCGACTCACCACAGCTCCAGTATTGATCTTCCCCAGTAATACCATATGCTTCTAGGTTTACTGTGACGCGTCTCGTGTTGGTTTGGGTTGTGTCCTCATGCAACATGGTCATGTGGTTATGTATGGATCGAAATATCTGAAGCACTGAAGGCAAGTACCCTGCACACGAACTCGGCTTGGCGCCATTATTTTTGCTTTAAAAATATGGCATCACTACTTGTACGTCAAATTTTGAGATCTATACAAATTGCAAGAGCCTGAAGTACCTATTTTCTTAGAAGGAATTAAACAGAGACAAAGACACTAGATTGATCTTCTCAAGGATTAAAACTGCAAGATCATTTACCACCCCAGTAACAAAAACATTGTCGCAAATACCCTTAGTAGCAAGGACTTGGCCATGCTCGCCCAATTGATGGTTTCCAATTAGAGGATGCTCGAGACAATTTGAGACCTCAAAATTAGTCATCATGGAGAAGGTGCATATCTCGCCCATATCCATATCCAATAAAATATCCTTATGCGAATTTAGGAAGCCCAAGTAGTGGACCAAGAGATTTTGAAGCACATAGATAAATTTGCTTTCGAGGACATGTAACACCCCGAAACCTTCATGCTTAAGAGAGATTCTTCGACCATCTTGTTGAGTAAGGAGTGGATCTACTTATCAAGGTACAACTTTGTGTTGTTATTTTATTCTATTTTTTTCATTTCTAGTGACTTTAGTTCCTATCATTCTTGATAGTGGGTTAAGTAGGAAGGGTTTCTATATGATAAATTCTCTTGATGCCTTTAAATGAAATTGTGTGAGTTCCTGATCACGTTGGTTGATTTTGAGTTCTGCATCATTTGGTATCAGAGCTTTAGCTCCATCTAGACCTATTATCTTTTATTTTTGTACTTTTAAATTCTTGCATCATTTATTTGTTTTCTTTTTGTTCATCTACTAAAAAAAAGATTATCTCATACATCGATCTAAGCAAGACATAATGTCAATTGATGCTTTCTTGGCTTGATAAAATCATTGTTGAGTACCATTTTTTTTCATCTACTTTTCTTGCAATTTTGTTTTCTGTGAAAAAAAAAAAAAAAAAAAAAAAGCAAAGAGAAAAGAAAGGAAACAAAGGAAAGAAATCCTATCGGGAAAGTACTTACCTTATTGGTACTCAACCATCCTTCTTTGAAACGGTGCAAGAACCACCTCAACATAAGGCAAAAGCCCCTTTTATTTTATAAGTTTTTTACAACCACGTGCATTCACACTTACATAGTTTATTAAAGGCTACATTTTTTATATAGAACCTAACGTACATCGGGAATAGATTGGTAGAAATATCTTTCAGATTTTTCCTTGAGGCAATAACGAATCCCTACATCTTCTATAAACCATCAAATTTTTTTCTCTCAGTTTCTTTTATAGTTCTAAGCTTTAGTTCCCTTATACATCTAAGCATCTAAATTGTATCTTAAACCTTAGTGTAATTGATAACACAGTATCTCTTCCTCTGTGTGTTACACTTTTTCTTCTAGTATTGGCGCGGTATTTGTTCTATAAGACTCCTTACAATGTCTTAAAATAATACTTGAAAATACTTTGATTCAAGAGGATCTATTTGACACTCAACTTGAGGGTGGGAGATAGAAAGGTAAAAGGCAAGAATGTGTGAGATTATTAGAGATAAAAGCCAAGTAAGTGAAATACGAGAGAATTGATGAAAAAGAAAACTTTTTTAACTAAACTTTTTGTAGGAAATCTTTTTAAAATGTCAAATGGGTATCAAAGCCCTACTAACATAATGTTCCTTATGGAGGCTATGCATGCAGAATTGGCACGACTTAGTCAGAAGGTAGATAACTTGAGTAGTGGTTAAAGTGAAGCATAACACAGGACCCCTAATACAAGGCGGCCTAGAACTCAACATCCTAAAAATGAGGTCGGGTCCTGTAATGATGAGGGGGAAGATAAGGTGGAGAGGAGAGAAAAAAGGAGGGATAGTAATATTAGCTCCATCAAGATGAGAATACCACCTTCCAAGGGTAGGAATGATGCTGAAGCATACTTGGAGTAGGAGAGGAAGGTAGAACTAGTCTTTGATTGCCATAACTACCACGAAGAAAAGAAGATCAAACTAGCAATGGTAGAGTTCATTGACTATGTCTTAGTACGGTGGGATCAACTACTTCTCACTATATGGCGTAATAGAAAGTGACAAATTTCCTCTTGGAGAGAGATGAAAGCAATCATGCGAAAAAGGTTCATACCCTCTTACCATTATAGAGAGATGCATCAAAAGTTATAACGCTTAACGCAAGGGTCTATGTCCGTGAGGACTATCACAAGGAGATGGAGATGACCATGATTAAGGCCAATATATAAGAAGATCCCAAAACAACCATGGCAAGATTCCTTGGAGGAAAAGTCTGCACTACTTAATACAAAAAGTATGACACCTACCTCATCTCAAAAGTATAGTACAATTAAATATTTTAGGTGTCTCGGAACTGGACATATCACTTCTCAATACCCAAATAAAAAGACCATGCTATTGAGAGATGATGGTAGAATTGATAGTGCTAGTGATAGCAAGAGCGAAGATAATGATAGCATGCCACCACTGGAGGATGTTGAAGAAAGTGTTAAATATCCAGCTTAGGGGGAAGCTTTGGTTATCCAGAGAGTTCTAAACATCCAAGTCAAGTCGAAAGAAAGTAACCAGAGAGAGAATATCTTCCACATTCATTACCTTATAAATAGAAAGGTATGTAGTCTCATTATAGATGGGGGTAGTTGCACCAACGTTGGTAGTACTATTCTAACTGATAAACTTGGGTTGACATGCACGCACCATCCTCACCCTTACAAGTTATAGTGGTTGACTGATTATGGAGAGATCAAAATGACTGAGCAGGTATTAGCTTCCTTCTCTATTGGGCAATACACTGATAAAATACATTGTGATGTTGTGCCCATGCATGCTAGTCACATGCTACTTGAAAGACCCTAGCAATATGATAAGTTTGCAACTTATGATGGCTATAGGAATCATTATTCATTTAGTATGAGTGGTCAAAATTACACTTACACCGTTATCACCTGAGGAGGTATTCAAAGATCAGCAACAACTCAAAAACTCTATAAAATTTGGAGGAAATAAAGGATTGAGAAACATGAAAAGAGAATATTACTATATGGAATAAGAGCTAAGAAGACCATCTTTCAAGAAAAAAATTATTAACTCACCTCAAACCTTCTTTGTTAAATATTGTTGTTTTCCAGGATATTTTCTAAAAGAAAACAAGATTGGTGAAACCCCTGCATAAGAAGTTTCTGATTCGAGGACGAATCATTTTTGAAGAGGAAGGGGATGATGTGAGCATGGACATGGACCAGAAAGAAAAGGCCCAATCCAAAGAAAGAGGAGGAAATAGGCTAAGAGGAAATAAGCCAAAAATAAAATATTATGGCCAACCCTAAATTTCCATATGTCTCCCCATTAATTTGACCACAATCTCTTTTAATTAAAAGAGAAGACTAAATTTATCTTAGTTAGGAAATTAGCTTTTAATTTTTAATTTATTTCCATATGTCTCCCCTCTTAATTTGGTCATAATCTCTTTTAATTGAAAGAGAAGACTAAATTTATCTTACTTAGGAAATTAGTCTTTAATTTTAATTTTTAATTTATTTCCTATATAATTGTAAATTAAATTAGGAGATTTTATTTTTTTTTATTTACTTCGCTTAGCCTATAAATAGACCACCAAGTTTTCATTGTAAGACATTCAGAAATTATTTCAATAATATTAAGAGTATTTCTTTTCAAGAGAGATTCTTCTACTATCTTATTGAGTAAGAAGTGGATCTACTTATCAAGGTACAACCTTGTGAGGAAACCCTTCTAAAAGACTTAGGATGTATCTTCTGTCAAAAACTAGACCATCAACTCATGTCTTCTTTTTCTTTTATAGGAATGACATGAGAAAGACTTTACATAGAGTGTACCAAAAGATTTGAGGCCTAGGATCATCTTACCAAGGCCGAGTTTATTAAACTCTTTCTAGCCATCCAAAGTCTAACTGCAGCCATAGGCGAAAACTAAGCAAATCCTTGCCAACACCTTCCTGCCCCTGACTATCGACCAACTGATAAAAATTTTTAAGGTGGGGGGATGTAACACCCCGCACATCGTTGTGCTTAATTAATTTGGAAAACCCTAATTGTTCAGACATTTGGCTGCATTAATTTTTTAAAAAATTAAATTGCATATTATTTATCATAATTCGTAAATCTAGTTAATTTTTAATTATTTTGCATTTATTTAATTTAATTTTATTTTAATTTTTTTATTAAATTTTGCATTTAACTTATTTAAATTAATTTTAGAAAACTGAGAAAATTTGGAAAAAAGGCAAAACAGGAAGAAATCCCACGAAAAAATCTCGCATGGAAGCAAAGCTACCCATGCGAATGCCATGTACTATGCACACACAACAGCTGCAGGACATGCGTACGTCCCATCCATACGCATGCACGCACGGAACGCACACATAACGCGCAAGTCTCGTCCATGCGCATGGCGCGGGATAGGTCCTGTGTGCATCTTGTTCCCACCCTATTCTTCCCCACACTTCAATTCTTTCATTTTTTAAACTTAAAGAGAGAAAGAGTAACCTAGTGAGAGAAGAAAGAAAAGAAAAGAGGAACGATGAAGGAGAAAACATCAAGATTTCGGTAAGGAATTTAGTATTTCTTTTGACGTCTTAAGGGATATTTTTAGATAAAATAAAATTATTAAACATAATGATTGTAATTTTACCTGTCTGTATGCCTTCGTGTTTATAGTTCAGATAAGATGAATTGTTCTTATTTTTAAGCATGCTATGTGAGCATGTAATAAAATATAATATGAAGTCGGTATTATTGTTCGGTTTGAATGAAGATAAAAAGAAAAAGAAAAGAGAAAAGTGGAATAAAGCATGAATGGTCTGAAATATATATCGATATTGACATGCATATTGCACCAAGTGTCTTGTTAGGCTTTTTATTTCTGAGGGGTATCTGATTCCCTAGTCCTTCGGGGTATCTGTTTCTCCCTCCCCATCGAGTCTTAAAAGACGTAAGAGGACCGCTCCTAGTGGATGATAGTGTACCCTCTGACAAGAGTGGTAACGTGAATATCTATTAGAGGTCACCCTTGGCTAAGTACTGTCGTACTATAGATATCTTATAAGGCCACTATGCTTGGTATGGTCGTGGTCATAGATCGTACCATGATTTTGCCAGCCGAAAATGGGTCTAAGAAAATTGTCGTATCTGTATCTGATCTGGTCATTCCACTTAGGTAGTTGAAAATCTGTATCTATTTTCAGATATGGAAGTTGTAATGACTTCGCGGGGTATGACACGAAAATCAAAGCATTTCATGATTTATTTTATTTTTTTATTATCTAGCATGATGTATGTTTGGTTTGTTCATATTAATGTATTGTTTTTTTAATAAATAAATTATTTTCATAATATAAAATCGGTTTACGAGGTGGCCAAATAGTAAGCTTTTAAGTTAAATAATTCACCTTTAAAACCTTACGATATTAATTTAATATTATTTTTCTTACTGAGCATATGGAACTCACTCTTTTCATGCCCCCCTATTGAGAAAAAAAATGAGGAATCACAAGCTGACCTAACCTTGGAAGTCTATGAAGATCTCGTGGATCCATAAAATTTGAGTACATGATTGTTTCCACACTCTGATGAGTCCAATAGCATAGTGAAAGAAGTGACATTTTTATAGCAACTTCAGGCCTCAGTTATATATATGTAATTAGAACTCATATATATATTTGTACGGAATTTATATTAATTATTCTGTTGTATAAAATTTTATCACGTACTCGTTATTCTGAATCTTTATATGACACTCATTTGCCTTAATTAGCATCTAGGATGTCACAGATACAAGTGCTACCTACTCTTTCATTTCTTGTTCATTTACTTGTAAATTAGATATTAGGTCTGAACTCTTAGGTGAAGTGTTAGTAGTGGAGACTCCCTACAGGGTTATACTAGAAGCTCATTGCATACATAAAAATTGTAAAATAAAAGCTTCAAGGGTAGAAGTATTAGTAGATCTCATACTTTTAGATTTTTCAGGATTTGATGTTATTTTAGCATTAGATTGGTTAGAGAAATATAGGGCAATCATTAACTGTGAAACTAAAATTGTAACCCATAACCATTAAAAATGAAATAAAACTCTATAAATTAGTTTTGATATTATCTAACAGCTGAATAAATAGGAATATGTATATCGATCCCGTTGTATACACTATTCCTACTATTTTTAATTTTTTGAAAGTTTTTTCGGAGGATCTACATGGTCGACCTCCCTCACGAGAGATAGAGTTTTCTATTGATTTGCTTTTTGGAACACAACCTATCTCAAAACTTTCCTACTGCATGAGTCGTACTGAGCTCCCATAATTGGAAAACTAGCTCTACTTCTTGGCCAAAAATTCATTTGCCCTAGTCATTTCCCTTGAGCTGCACCGATGTTATTTGTGCAGAAGGACGACTCCCTCTGACTATGCATAGATCACAGAGAACTAAACTGTGTAGTGGTGAAAAATAAGTATCCTCTACCTCGTATTAATGATCTCTTCGATCAGTTGCAAGGTGCTACAATTTTTTAAAAATTGATATCAGATTGGGGTACTACGAGTTGCGGGTCAAAGAAGAAGATATTTTGAAAACTACTTTTTGATGCCAATATGGTCAGTATAATTTCAAGGTTATGCCTTTTGGACTAACTAATGCTCCTATTGCTTTTATGGATCTTATGAATAAGATTTTCTGGCATGCACTGGATCAATACATCATTGTGTTCATTGATGATATCCTAATGTATTCTAAGAGCCTAGAAGAACACACAGTCCATTTGTCTCGGGTATTGGAAATCCTTTTCTAAAACTAGCTATACACTAAGTTCGACAAGTGCTCTTTTTGGTTGGATTAAGTTTCCTTCCTTGGCCATATAATTTCGGGCAAAAGAATTTCTATAGATGCATCCAAAGTTGAAATAATAATAAACTAGAACCCACCAACAAATGTAACTGAGGTACGTAATTTTCTTAATTTAGTAGGTTATTACCAGCAATTCATCAATGGGTTCTCTAAGACTATAGCTTCATTGACCCATTTCACCAGGAAGGGTGTACCTTTCATATAGGATTACGAATGTGATGAAAGTTTCGTTGAGCCCATGAGGACAACCCCACTCACGACCTGGAGTTGACAGCTATAGTCTCTGCCTTAAAGATATAACGACATTATTTATATGGTCAAGCATTTGAAATCTATACTGACCATAAAAGTTTGAAATATATATTTTCACATAAGGAATTGAATATGAGACAGAGACATTGGACGGACCTCCTGAAGGACTACGACTTGAAGATCATTTACCACCCCGGTAGAGATAATGTCATCACAGATGCTCTGAGCCGGAAGGAGTCTGCTTTGTTGGCCCAAACCATGGCCTCCAGTTGGAAATTAGTTGATGTTATGCAAGCACTCTGCCTTAACCACTATGCCAATAATGCCTACCTCGCCCAATTCCGAGCTTTGTCTGATCGTTTTATGAAGATTTGGGAAGCTCAATCCACTGACTTAGAAATAACCAAAAATTTGGTTAAATTTACTTATGACAAATTTTTTAATTTTAGGCTCACAGATGATGGATTGTGGAGATTTTAGGATCGTATTTGAGTCCCCACCACTGTCAAGACAGATGTTCTCAAGGCTGCCCATGCATCCAAACTATCTATCTATCTTTAGAGTACTAAGATGTACCGGGACTTGAGGTGTTAATATTAGTGGCCTGAAATGAAGAAAGACATTGTTGACTATGTCTCCCCATGTCTTACTTGTCAGCGAGTTAAGGTAGAACATTAGAGACCCGAAGGTTTTTTGCAAGGCATCCCTATTCCAGAATGAAAGTGGGAGTATGTGACCATGAACTTTGTCACCAGTCTGCCCAAGACCTGTTCCGGTTGAAATGCAATATGGATCATTGTTAACAGGTTGACCAAGAAAGCCCATTTCCTACCAATCAGAATCACAGACTCCCCAAGCATATTAACCCACCTGAATGTTAAGGAGATTATTCGACTCCACAGTGTGCCCTCATCCATTGTGTCAGATCGAGATCCCCAGTTCACTTCCCATTTCTGGAACAACTTTTAAAAAACACTCAGTTCAGGATTATACTTCAACACTACTCCATATCGATGGCTAGTCTAAACGTACTATCCAGACATTGGAAGACATGTTGTCCACTTATGTCTTCGACTTTAGTGGTAACTAGTATGAGTACCTTCCCTTGTGTGAATTTTCTTAGAATAACAATTATCATTCCAGTATCAGCATAGCTTCGTATAAAGCTCTCTATGGTAGGCCCTGTCGTTCTCCCACTTATTTGAATGAAGTTGGGAATTAGCATCGTTTAGAACCTGATTACATCTAGAAGACTATCGAGAAAGTTGCTATCATTCGAAGGAACTTAGCTACTGCTCAGAGTCACCAAAAAAGTTATGCCGACAACCACAGAAGACCCTTAGAATTTGTTATTGGCGATCAGGTCTTCCTTAAGATCTTCCCTTACAAGCAAAAAAAGCAGTTCGGTAAAAAGGGTAAGTTGAACCCCTGTTATGTGGGATCTTTTTATATCTTGGAACATGTTGAACCTATGGCGTACTACCTTGCTCTGCCCCCAGAGTTTATAGGTCTGCATGATATTTTCTATATTTCCACGCTCAATAGGTACAAATCTGACCCTTCTCACATCATTCCTCAGCAAGAGATGCAAATTCAAGCTGATATGACGTATGAGGAGCTCCTGAAGAAAATCCTAGATTGGACGAACAAATTTTTGCGCAACAAAAGAATTCCAATGGTGAAGGTTCAATGGCAGCACCACACTTCGGAGGAGGTGACGTGGGAGTTGGAGAGCGAAATGTGAAAATTCATGAAAATTTTGGGGGACAAAATTTTCTAAGGTGGGGGGAATGAAACACTCCAAAAAACTTAGTGCTAAATTTTTAATGTGAACTCTTATTTATTCAGACCCTAAGGCCGTTTACACTCCTTAATATTTTGTATTCTGAATTTTCGGATGAATTTTTTATTTTGTATTTTAATTTTGTATTTTATTTGGTTAAATAATTAGTGAAATTAATTATTTCATTTTTTTGTAGGTAATTTACATTTTTAAAATAAAATAAAAAGATTTCAGGAAAAAACATAGGAAAAGCAACAGAAAATCCCGCAAGAGGGATCCCATTCGCACGGGGTCCGCATACCGCGAGTGTGAGCGCGCATGCGACCAGCATAGGACATGCGCCCTATGTGAATGTCCCATATGTGCAGGGCACAAGGCGCAGTCTTCACATGCCTCCCATCTTGTGCCGATGGGCACGAGCCTCTGCGCCCCTTGCGTGGGTGCCGTCCATGTGGTAGGCTAGGGCAGAGTGTGCTTCCCCCTTAGGTGCCGAGTGATGCCTTCTGGCGGGTAGCCATCAATTTGGGCGGTGTGTCATCGTCACTTGGGCGACGTGTCATCATCGTTTGGGTGGCGTGCATCTGAATTTCACGTCATCATCGCGTCACATCATCCATCTATCGGTCATTAAATCTCATCATTTCATAATGACTTTCTCTCTCTTCATCATATTTTATCACTTGACGCAAATATAACGGTCCCCATTTTCTATAAATAGGTACCCTCACTTCACCATTTCCTCATCACTTCCACTTCATTGTTCCATCCACCGAAGAGTTTTAGAGAGAGAGGGAGAGGAGAAGAAGAAGAGAAAGCGTAGGAAACACTAAGGTTTCAATAAGGAATTTAGTATTTACTTTTAAACATTCTAAGGAGCATTTCTAGATTAAAATTAATGAAGTTCAAATAAAATGGTTGTATGATTAAATTATATGCTTAAATGAAATACTTTACGTGTTAATGCATTTTTAACGAACATATGTAATTTAATTATCTGCATGTTTAACTTAAATCATTAAAATGGTTTGAATAAATGTTGATATGATACATTATACGGTACTAAAGTAATTAAGCATGAAGTGGTGTTTAACCATGAGAAATATGTATCGATATAAATATGCATGGTTCATAATATATTTCGTTTAGTTTTTTATCTCTAAGGAATTTTTGTCATCTGGTCTGAAAAGACGTGAGAGGACCGCTCTCTGTGAATGACGGTGTACCCTCTAACGAGAGTGGTGATGCAATATGATTGTAGAGGTCACCTTTAGCGAAGTACGACCATGGTCATAGTTAACATATAAAACCACTGTGGTTGGCATGGCTGTGGTCATAGATCGTGTCATGATTTGGTAAGTTGTAAATGTGCTATTGGTTTAACAAGTCGAAAGTTACTGATATAATATGAAATGAATTGCTCATTCCACATGGGTAGTCAGAAATCTGTATTGCCCTCACTACATGAAAGTCGAAACGACTTCGCGCGAAGAGTAAAATGAAAAATAGTGCATATCATGATTTGTTTGATTTTTTCTATTTTAAATATGATTTGATTTGATTAACGAGAGTGATGACGCAATATGATTGTAAAGGTCACCTTTAGCGAAGTACGACCATGGCCATAGTTAACATATAGGACCACTGTGGTTGGCACGGCTGTGGTCATAGATCGTGTCATGATTTGGTAAGTCGTAAATGTGCTATTGGTTTAACAAGTCAAAAGTTACTAATATAATATGAAATGAATTGCTCATTCCACATGGGTAGTCAGAAATCCGTATTGCCCTCACTAGATGAAAGTCGAAATGAGTTCGCGCGAAGAGTAAAATGAAAAATAGTGCATATCATGATTTGTTTGATTTTCTCTATTTTAAGCATGATTTAATTTGATTGATATGATATGCCTTTGACTTGATGTGTTCTTTATTAAAATAAATCAATTTCATAATTATTAAAGAACCTCATACATAACTCTTGATGGTGAGTAATTATGATACTTTTAAATTACCTTTGAAATCTTATAATGTTATTTAAATACTGTTTTTCTTACTGAGTATATGGAACTCACCATTTATATGCCCCCCCCAGATGTGAAAGATAGCGACGAACCAATCGTTTACCTATCCTTTAAAACCTTTGAGGATCCCCTAGATCCATGATCATTTATGAGTTCATAATTGTCTCGCACTCTGATGAGTCCATCTTTTGTAGAGGCTTGTAATTAATTTTGCTTCTGCCTCAGTGATGCATGGAACTCTATTATTATTTTGTAAGAGATTGTAATTATCTATTATGCACTCGTAATCTGTTTTTATATCTGACACTCCTATGCCTTAATTTGCATTTGGGATGTCACAGGACAACTCTGACTTCAGGATTTCTAATGATGTATTGTACCAGTTCCGTGATCACGTATGGGTGTCTAGCGACCCTGGAACTTAGATTAGACCTCCTAAAAGAAGCTACTCATCCAAATTATCCATCCACTTTAGTAGTACCAAAATGTGTCGTGATCTGAGGCATTGTCTCCGGTGCCCTATAATGAAGAAAGAAATCGTTGAATATGTCTCTCGGTGTCTCACATGCTAGAGGATCAAGGTAGAGTATCAGAGACCTAGTGTGTGACATCCCAGGTACCAGTTAAGGCAAATGGGTGTCAGATACATATTTAAAATAACGAGTGCATGATAATATTTATGCAGCAGAATCAGACCTTAACAAATCCCTTACAGATATATATATGTATATATAATGTTCCAAATACATACATCACTAAGGCCAGAAGTGGCTACAAAATACAAAACATAAGGGCCACTTCTTTCACTATGCTACTGGAATTCATCAGAGTGTGGAAACAGACATGTATTCAGACTTGTGGATCCATAGTATCCTCATAGACTTGCAATGGTAGGTCTGCCTGCGGTTCCTCATTTTTTTCCTCATCTGGGGAGGAGGGGATGGAAAAAGTGAGTTCCATATGCTCAGTAAGAAAAACAGTATTAAATTAACATCGTAAGATTTCAAAATTTTATAATTTTTCTTACCATTCAGCTTCCTCGTTTACCTAAATCATCATTAGGCAAAATCATTTAATTGAATATCAAAATAGTATGTTAGCATAGAAAATCAAATATACAAATATCATCCCAAATAATAGAGAAAATAAAATAAATCATTAAATGCGCAGATTTTTCGTGTCATGCTTCGCGAAGTCGTTACAAACTTCCATCTCTGAGGACAGATACAGATACAGATTTCCAACTGCCTAAGTAGAATGATCATATCAAATATAGATACAGTAATTTGCTCAGGCCCACTTTCTGCTAGCCAAACTATGGTACGATCTATGACCACAGCCATACCAACCATAGTGGTCCTAACAGATAGTCTATAGTCACGAAATTATTTAGCCATAGGTGACCCCTACAAATAGTGCGATACCACTCTTGTCAGATGGTACGTCATCATCCACTGAGAGCAGTCTTCTTACGTCTTTCCAAACCAGATAAGGGAGGGAGAAACAGATACCCTGAAGGGTAAGGGGAACAGATACCCCTTAAAGATAAAAAGTCTAACAAGATACTTGATGCAATATGTATGTCAATACAAATACACTTTGAACCATACAGGCTTTATTCTACTTTCTTCTTTTATTTTACTTTTATTTTCACAGATTATATATTATATTTATTACATGCAAATTCATCAAGTGTCAGTAAAATACACAGCATGCTTGAAAATCAGAACAATGCAAAACAGAAAAAATATCTATCGTATTAAATTTGTTTATCTAAAATACTTCTTAAGACGTCGAAAGTAATACTAGATTCCTTACCGAAAACTCAATGTTTTTTTCTTCACTATTTTTCCTTTCTTTCATTTCTTCTCTCACTAATTTACTATCTCTCTTTCTCTCTCTTTAAACCTTTAAAAAATAGAAGAAATGGAAGTATGGAAAGGAAGAGAAGGGGGAGGGTAATTTATAGAATTTTAGAATCATTGGATTCGCGCCAAGTGGCAAAATCTAGTGAAGAGAGAGGAAAAAAAGATTATTGCCACGAAAAACAAATGAAGAAATTTTCCTCCACTAACAGTGGCAGTGCACCGCCCAAGGCAACAGCAGAGCACTGCCAGAGGTGGTAGAGCTCGACTAGCGTGTTGCAGGCTAGCCTGCAAGTACACAGCCTGTTGCCACACGTGCAAGGCCTAGGCATACTGAGCGTCACGCGCACAGGGCCAAGGCGTACTGGGCGCCACGCACGCAGGCCTATTGTGCACAAGCCCTAGGCGCACAGGGCCTGTCCGCGCAGGCCTGCTGCGTGGACGGTGTGCGCACAATGTGTAACGCCCACTAATTTTTTAATTTTTATTATTATTATTATTATTAATTTTATTTAGTTTATTTTATAATTTTATTATTTTAATTGATTTATTTAATTTAATTTAATTTCTTTTAATAAAAATAAAAATAATAATAATGATAAAATAGGGTAAAAATATTATTTGGATTTAATTGAAATTGATTTTGGAAAAAAGAGGTGAAAATTAGGATTCTGGGGGTATTTTTGAAAAGAAAATCGGAAACCGGGGCTCAAAACGTAATTTAAAAAAATTGTGCCCCGTCAGCAGCCACGTCAGCGGCCCAGTCAGCAGCCCTGGCCAACCAGGACCTGCCGCGTGGCAAGACCACGTCGACCCTGGAACGGCCACTTGGGCGATCCCCGTGCGCGCGATCGGACGGCCCAGATGCACGCGCACGAACGGCCCAGATGCACGCGCACGGACGTCCCAGATTCAATCAAGTACGAACAGCCCAGATTTAATCAAAATGGACGGCTGTGATTAAAAGGCAAAAGGGTATAAATAAAACCCCCACACCTTACCACAAAAACCCTAGCCGCCTGCCCTCGCCGGAGAAGACGAACCAGACGCCGGAGGAGCCGGCCGCCGCCACCCGCCGCCGCACCGGGGAGTTTTTCGACCTCCGATCGAGGTAAATTTCATACCCCCGGCTCGTTTTTCAATGCTGAGTTCCTCTGTGGCCAAATCGGAGCCAAAATCCCGGCCTAAACCCAGCGGAGCCGCCGCCGCGCCCCTCCTCGATTTTTGCCTCTAATGAGGCCCTTCCCAGCCTCCGTTTGATACAATTTTTATATCACCGTGATCACCATTCCTTTCTCTACAGGTTGATCGGAGCCAAATCACCAAAACACGAACCTCACCGGAGAGCCGCCGCACCTGAGAGCACCACCGCCGGTAAGCTTCGATTTTTCGTAATTTTTTGGCCCCCCAAGGGCCCTATGGTTGTTTTATCGCAGAGACCGATGCGAGTGTGGCCGAATTCGGCCGGAAACGGCCGAAAACGGCCAACCCGAGGCGAATCTCCACCGCTTGTGCTGGAGCACGGCGGAGCCGCCGTGCCGAAATTTGCGATATTGGCCGAAGGGGGCCCTGGGTCTAATTTGGGATTTTTTGGGACACGTGCAGGTACCAGTAGTGCGTTTCAGTTCCCCGGAAAAAATTCAGGAAAAATTATGGACAGCCTGTAGGCGCACTGTAGAGTCGTATTCGGACCCCGAAACAAGTAAGGACCCCTCACCCTATTTCCTATCACGATATTAAAGTTCAATAAATGATAAAACAGTATTTCATGAATCAACATATGTGTGAAATTGTTTAAGGTCGCTAATGGAGCCCGAGTCTGGTGTGTTTGTCGGTTAGCTGTTGTTTGGCCTATTTTACGGTTTTAAATGCAGTATGAGGTCTGATGTTTTCATTTCATAGTTTCGTGTGCATATATTACTATTTTATTGATTATGGGTTGAATGACTGAGAACCCGATATTGTATGTTGTCTTGTTTGGCATAAATTACTGGTTTGCTTGTTTGTGTGTGAATTGATGATGCTGACTGAGGAAAAGGAGAATGAAAGGTTATGTAAATTGATAATTGTATAATGTGGTCAGCCTGACTAGATATCCTAGGAGATGGTGGACGGACCGGGTCCGTAGGGAACCCTACCGGGATTGTGGTCTCTCATACCGGACAGGGTATGGAGACCTTATGTGTTTTGGCGCCCATACCGGACGGAGTATGGGGACGGCCCGTTTCACCCTCATACCGGACGGAGTATTGAGGTTTATAGTTTTGGCACCCATATCGGACGGGGTATGGGGACAGCCCTGAAATCTGATTAAAGTGTTAAGGGTTCACGGGTAGCGGGACCTCTATGGATCCCCATGGATACTAGTAGACTGGTAAATGAGGAAAAATATGTTGTGTAATGATTGAGTTACAAAAGGCATGATAAATATTATGTTATACAGTTCATATGATTTCATGATGATGATAATGTTATTGCTTTCGTATATTGTTTTATGAATTTCACCGAGGTAAGTGGATAGTAAAAGATTTTATTATTGATAAAAGAATTTGTTGTAAATTATGCTCCATTGGTCTTTTTGTGTTTTCTACCCACTTTTACCTCTGTGACGGTGAGATAGTGTGATATCTTTACTGGGCTAGTGTAGCTCATTCCTTATTTAATCATTTCATATCAGGAAGACATTGTTCCCGAGCCCGTTCCGCAGGAAGACAGCGAAGGGGACGCCTGAAGACTCTGTAGTTATATTTATAGCTTTTATTTTTGAGTTTCTCTTTTAGTTAGTTTGTTCTTTTATACTTTGAGCACGTTTTTGGTTTTAGTGTAAAGAATGTTAATCAAAATTTTTATTACGCTTCCGCATTTGACCTTTTCAATACACATATTTCATTTTAAAATTTCGAGGCCGTTACACAATGTGTGGTACCAGTTCGTGCAGAAAGTGACGCACGAACGGCCTACCTGTGCATGACAGGACACGCGCGTAGGTCTTGATGCTGCGTCGTGCGCTTGGAAGGGACGTGCGCGCTCTGCGCACATCTTGTGCATGTGTGCGTGCAGAGGGGACGTGCGTGCTGTGCGCACGTCCCATGCATGCGTTCATGTGGATTGGGCGTGTGCGCACACGGCCACTGTGTGCGCGCACAGTGCCTAGCACCTGCGTGAGCAACCGTTTTCTTAGAGGATTTTTCTCACGAGTAGGTTTTCTCCTATTTCGTCATTTTCTGATTTTTTTCAAATTTTTCTTTTGAAATAATTTAAAATAATAAAATAAATAAAAATTAAAATAAAAATATATGAAAATTATGGATCTTGAGAACAGTATAAATTAATTTAAATTTAAGGCGGCCAAAGGCCCGAATAAATAGAGTTTCTAAATTATTTTAGCACAATGATAGGCGATGTGTTACATTATTTACAGGATTCATGCTTCGGCTATTAAGGGGTCAGGGCCACCTTCAAAGTATTGCGGGTTAAGTTTTTTAAACTCCGCTATGTTATGAGAGATAAACCTCTCGGCTGTTCGGTATTCAAGGGCAGGGTGTTGACAAGGGTTGGCTTGGTTCTATCCTACGGCTGCAGTCAATTCTTTGATAGCTCGAAAGAGTTCGGTAAATTTGGCCCTGGATGGATGGTCCTGGACCTCAGGTCTTCGGTTCACAAAAGGTGTCCCTCATGTCATTCCTATAAAAGAAAGGAAGACACGAGTTAGTGGTCTAATTTAAAAAATATGACTTATTTTCCTAGATATCGTAAGGGTCTTTCTACCTACAACCTTAGTTGTAAGGGATTTGGTCTGTGTAATTGCTCTAATACCATCTGTGACATCCCTAATGCAAATTAAGGCGTAAGGGTGCCAGATATAGAAACAGGTTATGAGTGCATGATAAAAATTGTATACAGCAGAGCAAATTATTACAAATCCCTTACCAAAATATATGAGTCCCAATTACACATATATATAACTAAGGCCAGAAGTGGCAAAATACAAAATATCAAAATACAAAAAGGCCACTTCTATCATTACTCGATTGGGCTCATCAGAGTCTAGGAACAATAATGCACTCAAGGTTTGTGAATCCACGGAATCCTCATAAACTTCAAGGGGTAGGTCAGCGAATAGTTCCTCATTATCTTCCTTATCTAGGGAGGCATGGAAATGGTGAATTCTATATACTCAGTAAAGAAAATAGTATTTAAATAATATCGTAAGATTTTAAAAATAAATAATTATATCATTCATACTTACCATCGGGTCACATCAGAGTCCTCTCTTACTTTATAAAAATAATTTTATTTATTAAAGAAAACATCATGTCATAGTCACAACAATCAAATCAAAATCATACTCAACAATAGAGAAAATTAAATAAATTATAAAATGCTCAGATTTTCGTGTCATGCTTACCAAAGTCGTTTTAACTTTTATTTCTGATGGCAGATACAAATTTTCGACAACCCATGTGGAATGACCATATCAGATATAGATAACAGTAATTTTCTCAAGCACATTTCTGACTTGCCAAACTATGGTACGATTTATGACTACGGTCGTACCGACCATAGTGGATCTATCAAATATTCTATAGCCACAGCAGTACTTAGCCAAAGGTGACCTCTAACAAATCTTCATATCACCACTCTAATCAGAGGGTACGCCATCATCTATAGGGAGCGATCCTCTCACATCTTTCTAAATCATATGGGGAAGGAGAAAACAGATGCCCATCAAAGATAAAAATCCTAATGAGACACTTGATGCATTATGCATATCAATACAGATATATATTTTTCGGACTATTTAGGCTTCATTCTCTTTCTTTTTTTTTAATATATTTTTCAAACAATATCACCGAATTCATGTTATTCAATTTATATACAAATCATCAAGTGCCTATAAAATCACATAGCATGCTTGAAATCAAGAATAATTCACTTTATTAGAACTATTAAACATGGAACATGCAAAATACAAAACACATATCCATAATTTTAATTTTTTAGAAATACTCCTTAAGATGTTTAAAAAAATACTAAATTCTTTACCGAAACCTCAAAGTTTTCTTACACTGTTCTTCTTCTCCTCCTCTCCTTCTCTCTCTAGATCACTCCCTCTCTCTTTAAACTCTTGAAAGATGGAAGAATGAAATGGAAGTGATGAGAAAATGGGAGGAAGGGTCTCTATTTATAAAAAATGGGGACCGTCGGATTTGTGTCAAGTGGCAAAATCTCGTAAAAAGAGAGAAAGCTGAGTGGAAGATAATCGATTTAACGCGACACGATGGCATCATAAAAAATGGAGGAACAATTCCTCCACTGGTGGCGGCACACCCAAGGCAGCAACACACCGCCCAAGGCAACGCATGACGCCTAAGGGGATGGCGGTACACTACCCAAGGCAGCAATGTGCCTCACCCGGTGAGCTGCACACAGGGCCTACAGCGCGTTGGGCGTCGCGCGCAGGCCTATTGCATGTAGGCCCAAGTGCACAAGCCTATTCGTGTAGGTCTACTGCACGGACGGCGTGCACACGCTCGCGCTCAGTGCGCGGTGCTTGCGCGAGCGAGTCTCTCCTGCGGGATTTTCTCCCCTCTTCTTGTTTTCTCCTGAAAATTATTTTTTAATAAAATAAAATAAAAACAATAATAATAATAAATAAAATTAAACAAAAATCGAAATAAAAATAAAATAAATAAAATAACGAAATTAGCATAAAATTAAAATTACTAATTTAAATCACGAGTTACGATTTAAAACTATGAAATAAATTTTAATTAGTTTAGGTGGTCTTAAATCCCGAATAAATAGGATTTTCGTTACAAATTTAGCGTGGTGGTCAGCGGGGTATTATAACTTTTATTCCCCAGATTCATAAATTAAGATTTTTTTACAATTCATATTTAAATTGAGACATCAGTAACCCTTTACGGGTGTCCCTGATTCTCAATTTGTCTAAACCCAATTACCTAATTAGTGTTATTAAAATTTTAGAGTTTTATTTAGTATTGAAGGGATGTACCCGTTATCTAATTGATACTATTATGGGATCAATATTCTCATTATCACGAGGGAAAGCGCACACAAATATAACATGCAAATTGGTCATAGTAGTCTACTGCCAAGTGACCCAAAGTAGAACACACATCCCAACCACACATTTAGAAGGACTTTCATCCACCCAATGATAGGGTTTCACCACACTGTTGAATTTTAGCCATACTAATCTTAAATGAGATATCTCTAAATTTCTGCTTCTTCAAATTTTATTTTAAATTCTTTTCCTTTCTATGCTAATTAAGATTGGCACTTCATTTCGTTTTATTTTACAAATCTAAGTTTCTATCATCTCTCTTCCATTTCTTTTCTAACCAAATTTTCTAATTTGATTTTGGACGTTTGATTTCATTAATTGAACCATTATTTGTAATTTTTAATTTGCTTGTGAATTTCTTGGTGGTAGAGTGCCAAATTCTATTAAAATACTTAGAATTGTTATTTATTATTTATATTATTTAAATTATTATTTATTTATTCTCATATATATCTTTTTTTCTTTTAAAAAATTTTATTTATATCTTAAGTATTTTGTTATTTTATTTTTTTTATTATTATTATTATTATTATTATTAGACATTTTTCTACTCTACAAGTTTTTCCTAATTTTCACTCCCAAAATTTCCAAACTTTGATTTTCTACATTTTTCCTCACGTAAACATAAATTTCTCCCACAATACTAACAAGTTAATAAATCATGCATTCCCATACTCATATCATGCAAATGACGAATTAAAACACAAGTTTTTAGTCAAACAGGCGGTTTGGGAATCTTTTAGTTCCCTACCCGGTTGATGAAATTCGATAAAAATTGATGCTACAAAAGTTTCGGGTTATCTATTAATTATACTTAAAATTTCAAAGTGTGCGGGGTGCGAATTAAGCTCCAAAATTGTCTCTCAGAGTTGAGAAAAAAACTTGCAGGGAAAACTTCTTTTCCGGGTCAGTGATAAATCTGTATGGTTTTGTTTTGTTTTGGTTAAATTTGGACTTTAAAGTTGTTCTATTATATGCAAGCTATATCTAAAACGTTTAATCAAATTTAAACAGAGAGAAAAAGGAATAAAAGATCATCCTCTAAGGTCTGAGTTTGATCACGAACTGCGGGTCGTGGGTCACCAGAAAAACTATCAGAAAATTGTGATTTTCGGATTCAGGTGACTGGGAACTGCATCCACCCTCGCGATAAGCCTCCTGCCAGCACGTTTTGCCTTATTTTCTCTTTTATTCTGCCATATGAGGCAGTCCTGATGACCTCCCTCTTCCTTCTCTTCTTTCATTCTTCTTGTTTTTTTTCCCTTTCTTTTCTTTCTTTGTTTTTTTTCTTTTCCCTTAACAGGGTTACGGGTGACCGAACGAATGAGCTGAGTTTTTAAACGTACCCATCGAAAATCTTGGGCCGCACGATCGTAGCCCACGTGGCGGTGCTCGAGCCATTGGATTAAATGCCATTAATGGCATTTTCTTCTTTTCCCTCTGTACGCGCCTCCCAGTCATTGGATTGCCCGATCCTGTCAATCTAGTCATTTGTTCATCTGATTGTTGGATCGTTCGCCCTACAGATCCGTGGGAGCACATGCAGACCATTCGATCGACATCTCGAATGTGAGCTGTTGGATCACGATCATTACCCTCTGGAGGCCTGCACACTGTTAGATCCCTTTCCTGCATTCATCACCATTCGATCGATCCCAAACCTAAGGAACTGTCAAATCTAATTACCGTGGGTGCCCGCGTGGTCAACCGCCTTGAGACCCTCCGTGATTGGCTTGCAGCCACGTCACCAGTTGAGGTGGCAGATGTTTCAAAAATCACACAAAGGCCCAGATTGTGTATTTGTTTTGCATTTTGGCCTCTAAATTAATTTTTAAAATTAAAAAGGGCCCCAAATTGATTAAAATCTATTCAATATGGTCCCTAATTAAATTAATTAAATATTTATGGGCAATTTTGATTTTTTATAATTTTGCTAAGTTTCAATTTATAATTTAACTAATTTTTCTTAATTAAAAATATGAATTAAAATTCAATTTAAGGATAAAATAAAATTTAAAATTTACATGCGGTTTTACAAATGTTGAATTTAAATTTTTATACAGGCATAAGTTAGAAGACTTACAATTTTTTTCATAAATAATCTTATCGTTATTATCATGGATGTAGATATAAAAAAAAAAATTATTTTTAGTTAAACAACAATGGCTAGAGATACTCATACTATCCATGTTGCAATTATGTCAAATCTATTAAACTTGTAATTCACTAATTTATAGTTTATGAGTTTAAGATATTAAATTGTTCTGTAAAAATATATTGATATTTATTATCCATTTCAATAAAATTAACAGAACTAATATTTCTTTTTGAAATTTTAAATATTTAAGTTTAAAGATAAAATATATATATATATATTTTTTAATTCAAGATTTACTTATTATGAAACTCTCTGAAAAAAGTTGCTCATCCAATAATTCTTTTATAAAGTTATGATGTAATGATTACTTAAATTTTAGCTACCTTTATAAACTTTTCATTCAAATATTATTAAACATGACAAAAAATATTATTAAAATCCTACTTATAAATTTAATTTAATCGTTAAGTTGGAAATTTAATGAAGTATTATAATTTAAAACATATCAAAAAGATGTAATTTAATTATTATTTAGTAAAAAATTGTTCTAAAACCGGTAGGAATGAAAAATATTGTTTGATGTCATGCTGATAACACACAAATTGAGGAGATAATAGAAATTTAATTATCAGTTATTTAATTTTAATTTAATGGTTCGATTACCAGTTTTGTAGTATTTTATCTATTTATTTAAATAAAATAAAATAAAATATGAAAATGAAAAAAATGGGGAAGAGAGAATATTATGGTGGCAACATTTTAGTAATTTTCAAAGGAGAATCAGACACTTCACGAAGGCAGGATAGAATTGATACCGTTAAGTCTGCCGTCAGTTTTAACGGCGAATTCGGGTTGCCTTTCCAACTTTCTTAAAGCAAAAAGGGAAAAAGAAAAGAAGAGAAAAGAGAGGTGTAAAAGCAATAGGAAGTCCACGGAGAAATTGAAAGGAAAAAAAAAAAAAAAAAAAGAAAAAGAAAACTTTCACCGTTTTCGATCCTAAAGATGAACTTTTTCTTTATATATATATATATATATATATATATATATATATATATATATTTGTGTGTGTGTGTGTGTGTGTGTTATGTGGCTATACATAAATGTGTAATGTATGCTTTTGGGTTGCATAGCATCCGCCATAAAGGATCCACTTATTATGGAATATCTATGGGTTGGTTTTTTCTCACCTTTTCCATTGCTTTGTCGTCTCTCTCACTCTCTCTCTCTCTCTCTCTCTCTCTCTATATATATATATATATATACACATACATACATACACACACACATACATATATATATATATATATATGATGGTATCAACTTGTCGATGAATGTTTGAAGTTTTGGTTGCTTTTCTTCTTTCTGTTTTTTAAAAATAATTTATTTATTTATGGTGGTTGCTGGGTGCCAGTTGTTTGGGATCTGGGATGATCAAGACTTGGAGTTGCCTACCATATCTATTTCACTTATAAAAATTAATAATGAAAAGAATAATAATAATAATAAATAATGATGAACTAAAAAAATTTAAAATATCATTTTTAATAATTTCTAAAAAATCTTTTTTGATGGCGTTTTTTTATCATATAAATATACAACTCATATGAAAATAAAAATATTCATAAAATACAATTTAAAATACAAAAACAAAAATTATATTTTCATATATTAAATGAAATTTTATACATAGATCTCACCGTCTCATCTAATCATACCACCTCAATAAGTAAATTACATTTTCATTTTTTATAATGTTAAAGGTAAATATCTAATTTATTTTTTTTTTTTTACTTGCACATTTTCCTACTCCACTCAAACGAGAAACTCAACTTCTACATAAATTAAAACAAGTGAGAGTAGAAAAGCTAACTACAAAATTTTATTAGCTTAAACATTAAATTGTTTTCTTTGAAAACAATAATAATATTTCAACGATAAGAAAGCAAAACACTTTGTTGAATCTGATTGGTTGGCTTCGATGATTAAACAAAACTTAATATAATGCACTAACTTGATTGTTAAGATTGTGTTAGGTTTGAAGTAAGTTATAATGAAAAATAAGCTTAAGCCATGATGTTAGAAAAATATACATTTTTCTGGAAGCAAAAGAAGAGAAATATTAAATATTTAGGAACAAAGATTCAAGTTTAAGGGTTATCTTTATTTTTATTTATATTCTATGTTATGGTGATTTCATTTTCTCAATAAAGAAAGAGGAAAAAATACTTCTTCATAAGTCCAAACAAAGTGTTCTACAACTAAGAATTCTGAAAAAAATTTAATTTTTCAATATTTAATTTTCCATTTCTTACTTTAAAAAAAAAAAAAAGTCAGCACTGATGTTAATAGAATCATGATTAACTGTATATTCTTATACTGGTTTTTATTAAAACTCCAACATGGAATAGTGCATAATTGGAAGGTGTTGTGCACCTATTTTATTGTGCAGATTTATTACTTTAATTGTAACTTATATGTAAATTTTAGTAATTTATTTGTTATGCAAGTGTATGATAGTAGCATTCGTTCTTAAAATTTAATAATTTATGTCTACGCACTTAGATTTGGTAGGAAATATCTAAATACTTTTAAAAAAATAAACTAAACTAAAATAGGAACATAATTAAAATTAAAAAAATTTCGAGAGCTTCAATTCTCAAAGATTTCTTCCACTCATAATAGTGTCAAAAGAACATTCTCGTCGTGAAAGTTGCGATCTTAAATATCGCATGAGAGTAAGAAAATATGTTAGTGATAAAAGATATCCTTCCAAATCGATCTAAGAAATAGTTTTGAAATGTGATTTTATCTTCATAATCATTATAATTTTTCAAAAGTCCAATTATTTCTTTAATTATGCATTTTTCAATTGAAAATTCATTTAATGTGACCAGGCATTGCCAAATGAAATTGAATCAGTTTGATACTGGACAAGTTTTACTGAAGGAAGACCATTTCTTTTCCCATTTCCAGTGAACCTTAAGATATGGAAAAATACTTACACTTTATTGAATCAAATCTCAATAAAATTTAAATTAAAAGATTACAAGTAGGATGATTTTAACAAAGACCTAAAAAGGGTTTTTTTTTTTTAAATTTAAAAAAGAAGTGATGATTCACTCATTCTCATAGTTTTCATAATACTTATCTACCACTCGAAGTTTACAATTATCTAGTAATTATGTTTGGGTTAGTGAAACTTAATTATGCGAAACCAAGGATCAACATTGCAATCAAAAACTCCGCATATAACATTAGCATGAAGAAATCTTAAATTCCTAAATAAATCCTTTCTACTTAACCCAATAATTCACCTAAAATTATGAACTAAGGTAATTCAAAATCAAAGAAAATGAAAAAGGTGTCACAGCTTATCTGATAAGTTGATTTAATTCCTTAGTTCAACAAGACAATTGAAGTAACCTTATTTGAATGAACACTCAATCACAATTAGCAAAACTAAAATGAAATTATTCTGAATTTTATCGATATCAAAAGTTGTATTTACAAGTGTGAGGCCTTTATATAGACTTTCACTGACACAATTCTAATTTAAATGAAACTTTAACATTCTAATCGAACTCTTAAATTATCTTAATCTAAAACTCAATTAAAATAATAATTTAACAAGTAAAATTAAAATATGATTGCATCTCCTCTCTCTTGGCCAAATCTTTGAGTCCTTATCGGCTTGAAGTGTCCTTAATCTTCTTGATTTGTCCTTTCTTTAATTAATTAATTTCTTGAAGAATTTGAATTAAAGATTATTGAAGCTTACAGGTTGGGAGTGTGAAACATGTGAGAAATTTGGCTAAGAAGGATTCTTGCTTGGCCGAACTTCATTTGAATATGGAACTCTTTTCTCTCTTGAAGAAATTTTATTTCTCTTGAATTCTCTCTTTCACTCCATGTAGAGTTTTTCATGTAGTGAATTCCACCTAAAAAGAACACAAAGAAAACATGAAATATGTGAGAAAATAAGAGGGAGTCAAGTCCCTCTCGAGTTGGACTCCTTGTGTGAGCAGGAGTCCCTTCCTCGCATGATTACTTGCTCGCGAACTCTTTTTTGTTGCCTCATCTTTATCTTCCTATAAGGTTAAGTCCCAAAAAGACTCTTGAATCGATTTTAAAGGAGGAGAAGCCTTTGGTGAGGAATCTCCTCACGGATCAAGAATTCTCATGGGTATGGGATCCTTGTTTTGCTCACACATGTGAGTTAGGACACTCACATGCATAACATGCTTCAGTCGTGGGTCCCTGATGCTGTATGGACCTTTCCTTGATAATTCTTGGGCCTCCAAGGCCGTTACTTTCTTGACCCAAACTTGGATACAAGGTCTGAACCCCTTTTAAGGCATCTTGGATCAGGTCCTTGCATTTGGACTTAAAGACTTTTCGTTCTTGCTTTTAAGCTCCTTGGGTCAATTTTTTTTATGAGGCTTGGATTGATCTTGGGCTTCAATTAATGTTGGAGCTCTTATTGGGCTAGGAGTCTTGGCTCTTTCAAGTATGGACTCACAAGAGTCCTTGCGGGAGAAGGAGTTTTTCTATCCATGAGAGAAATCCTCAATCTTGTTCATGCATGGGCTCCCTTGTTGCACTTGTGTGCGTGTGTGACTGTGTCCGTGTGCTAGCATGCGTGTGCGTACGACTCCATGCTGCGTGCATAGATGTTGTAGCTTCTCTTGTGCGAGTGGATGCTCGTGGGTTGCATCCCTACAATATCCCGATTGTCTGTTAGAATCCTACTTCTTATGGTATTATTGTGTCTTTGTGAGTTGTCTTCCTTTGATACATATACTAACATCATTTATTCTATCACAATCACTCTCTTGGATCTCTTTTGGTAATTTGTCTTAAGCACTTATGGCTTTTAGCACATGGCATGCCCCAAATTTCTCTTATTTTTTTCTCTCCTTTTTTCATTTGGTTTTTTTTTTATTTTTCTTTATTTTTCATTTTTTCTTCTTTTTTTTCCTCTCTCTCTCTCTCTCTTTCTTTCTTATTGTCTCATGCTCCCCTTAAAACCATTTTTTATTTTCGTTAAGGTTGACACAAACTAATTAAGAAGTTCAAAAGGATTCTCACCTTAACTGAGCTAAAAGCTTTCATATTTATGAGTGTCTTCTCATTTATCTTCAAGTATAATGATTAATTATGTTCGATTCATACAAATAATCTTGAGCATTTGAACTTACAAATGTATCCAAATTCTTGTATATCAATAATCTAAAGTTATAGAAAAGCATGATATAGAAGCCTTATCAAAAAGAGGATAAATGATTAGAGAGTGGTGATACCACAAGATTCAAAAAGGTTTAACAAAAGATGGTATATCTTATTTTCAAAATCTTTTTAAAAAAAAAAAAACTTTTAGACAAAAAAATACGTGTGGGATAAATTGGAAACAAGAAAAGGATTGGGAGAAAATGATTTATTAATTTAGGTCAGTTTGGGTTTTATATTTTATCCATGGTTTAAAGTACATTTGATTTTTCAAGAATGCAATCAGGTTTCCCTTGTTCTATCTTGTATTAATCTTTTTTTATATTCTTCAATCTTTAAATCATGTCATTTTAATTTGAAATTAACTTATCAGTTGCCTCTTATAGAATTTCCTTGGTCCTTTGCATTGCTCTTCTTTCACTCTATTTTTTCCTTTGTTTTTTTTGTACTCTTTTTTTACTTTCTTTTCCTCTCTATTTCTCTTTATTCAAATATATTTTTCAAAGTCATATAGTCAAAGTATCAATATAATGTGGACACTATTAATCTAGATATACTAGTAAGTAGTATATCATTTACAATGATTAAACATGGACAGATAAGCAAATGACAAATCAATAGGAGTCCAACTTCTTGGTCAGATATGTTAGGCTATCCAACACGTCCCCAAAATTATGCCCAATTTCTGAACTCGAAGTTGGGAAGGATAATTGATGTCTTCCTATAAAGAAATTCAGTTTTTGTAAAATACAAATTTCATCTAGGTGGCAACACCCACATAAGCTTCAAGTTGATTTAAGGGCTTTTGTCCAAATTCTTTTAGGCCTTACATAGTTGTTGATATAAGGATAAGATGTAAACTGCCTCCTCTCATGTACCCCTTTATACCTTAATACAAATTTCAAAATTCTCTAATTTTCAATCATTCAACAACATTATAGTAAGTTATTTTAGTACTTTTTAAAAGATATATTTTGTAACGGCCCCGAAATTTTAAAATGAAATATGTGTATTGAAAAGGTCAAATGCGGAAGCGTAATAAAAATTTTGATTAACATCCCTTACACTAAAACCAAAAACGTGCTCAAAGTATAAAAGAACAAACTAACTAAAAGAGAAACTCAAAAATAAAAGCTATAAATATAACTACAGAGTCTTCAGGCGTCCCCTTCGCTGTCTTCCTGCGGAACGGGCTCGGGAACAATGTCTTCCTGATCTGAAATGATTAAATAAGGAATGAGCTACACTAGCCCAGTAAAGATATCACACTATCTCACCGTCACAGAGGTAAAGGTGGGTAGAAAACACAAAAAGACCAATGTAGCATAATTTACAACAAATTCTTTTATCAATAATAAAATCCTTTACTATCCACTTACCTCGGTGAAATTCATAAAACAATATACGAAAGCAATAACATCATCATCATCATGAAATCATATATAAACTGTATAACATAATACTTATCAAGCCTTTCGTAATTCAATCGTTACACAATATATTTTTCTCATTTACCAGCCCACTAGTATCCATGGGGATCCATAGGGGTCCCGCTACCCGTTAACCCTTAACACTTGAAATCATATTCCAGGGCCGTCCCCATACCCCGTCTGGTATGGGCGCCAAAACTATAAACCTCATTACCCCGTCCGGTATGAGGGTGAAACGGGTCGTCCCCATACCCCGTCCGGTATGGGCGCCAAAACACATAAGATCTCCATACCCCGTCCGTTATGGGAGACCACAATCCTGGTAGGGTTCCCTACGGACCCGATCCATCCACCATCTCCCAGGATATCTAGTCAGGCTGACCACATTATGCAATTACCCATTTACATAATCTATCATTCTCTTTTCCCTCAGTCAGCATCATCAATCCACATACAAACAAGTAATACAGTAATTTATGCCAAATAGACAAACATACAGCATCCATATCCCAGTCATTCAATTCATAATCAACAAAACAATAAAATATGCACACGAAAATATAAAATGAAAACATTAAACCTCATACTGCATTTAAAACTGTAAAACAGGCCAAATAACAGTTAACAGACAAACACACTAGACTCGGGCTCCATTAGCGACCTTAAGCAATTTCATACATTCGTTGATTCATGGAATACCGTTTTATCATTTATTGAACTTTAATACCGTGATAGGAGATAGGGTGAGGGGTCCTTACACGTTTCGGGGTCCGAACACGGCTTCACAGTGCACCTACAGGCTGTCCCTAATTTTTCCTGAATTTTTTCCAGGGAACTGAAACGCACTACTGGTACCTGCACGTGTTCCAAAAAAATCCCAAATTAGGCCCAGGGCCCCTTTCGGCCAATATCGCATTTCCGGCACGGCGGCTCTGCCGTGCTCCGGCGACGCCGCCACCGCTTGCGCCGGCGATTCGCCTCGATTTGGCCGTTTTCGGCCACACTTGCATCGATCCTTGCAATTAAACAACTCTAGGGCCCTCGGGGGGCCAAAAAATTACAGAAAACCGAAGCTTACCGGCGGCAGTGCTCTCGGGTGCGGCGGCTCTCCGGTGAAGTTCGTGTTTTGGTGATTCGGCTCCGATCAACCTGTAGAGAAAAGAATGGTGATCACGGTGATATAAAAATTGCATTAAACGGAGGCCGGGAAGGGCCTCATCAGAGGCAAAAACCGAGGAGGGGCGCGGCAGCGCCGCTGGGCTTCGGCCGTATTTTCCGGCCGTTTGGTCGGGATTTTGGCTCCGATTTGGCCACAGGGGAAATCAGCGTGGAAAAACGAGTCAGGGGTATGAAATTTACCTCGATCGGCGGTCGGAAATCCCTCCAGTGCGGCGGCGGGTGGCGGCGGCCGGCTTCTGGTTCGTCTTCTCCGGCGAGGGCAGGCGGCTAGGGTTTTATGGTCTGGTGTGGGGGTCTTATTTATACCCTTTTGCCTTTTGATCTCAGCCGTCCATTTTGTTTTAATCTGGGCCGTCCGTTTTTGATTGAATCTGGGCCGTCCGATCGCGCATATGCGGATCGCCAACGTGGCCCGTCCTGGATCGACGTGGTCTTGCCACGTGGCAGGTCCCGGTTGGCCGGGACTGCTGACGTGGCTGCTGACGTGGCCCCCCCTTCTTTTTTTTTTTTCCTCTTCTTCTTCAATTTCCCGGGCGCTACATATTTTACAAAGCATGAACAATCATAGAGAATTCCCTATACTTACTGGACCTCATTTACCTTGAAAAAAACCATCTATGTTGACCTTCCACCATTATATTAGAGTAGAAAACTAATAATTTAGAGATAAAACCCAAATGTAGTCCCTCAAAACTTTGACTAAAAGTACAAAAATGAATAACTATTTCAAAGAAACGTCTAATAGAGCTTTGAATGCTTCCTTTTGACCAATAAAAAATGAATTTTAATGAGATAAAAATAAACAATAAAAACATAACCTTTTGCCTAAAACTCTTATTTCGATCTAACTAAATTGACTATTTCACATCTTAAAAAAACAAAAAATTAAAACAACATTTAACCTTTTCACTATCGCAAAGCTAATTTGAACTTTAAACATTTCATCAAGATAGTTCATCACTAAGCACAAAAATCCCATGAAGATGAGCATAAAGACTAGATTAACAATATCTAATGAAAATGGACTAAAAGATAGCATACCAATTTTATGATACTCTTAAATAAGAAACATTAATGTGTAATTTATGACTGAGAGATATATTTTAGTGCATAAAGGAAAAAAATGTTAATCTTAAATGAGGCTTTCAATTTTTAAAACCTCAAGTTGAAGGCATAACTTACCCTAAAAACACATAGTTGGAGTCCTCTAGCCTTGAAAGTACTTGATCACTTAAAATCCATTGAAATTATCCATCAATAGCAACCTTTATATGTTGTTCCTATGTAATAACATATGTATTATTAAAAAGCCTAAGTAATGAACTTCAACCATTTATCTCTCAATCAAAAGTTATTCTTCTCAACTTAACCACCCATTCCTAATTTCCACTATATAGACTAAAAACTATTAACTAGCCCTCCCTAAACACTTGTTAAATGGAAAATTCACGTGAGCAAGCTCTTTGCAACAATTTATCCACCCCCACATTAGTAAGTGATGTGGAACCCAAAACCAACACTGTGATAAAAAATCCCACATATACATCAGCATGTAGAAATCTTAAATCCCTATGCAAACTTTCCATACTTGACCCATAATCAACTTGTGAAAGGAAACCAAGGTAACTGAAAATAATGGTTGACATATTCTGAATCAAAAGTAAACTCGTGGTTTAATTTTTAGCTTTCTTTTGGTTGTAGTTTAACAGTATTAAACTTAATTCAGTTATGAGAATTGACCAACTTATAACTTTATTTGTGATTGATAGTTTTAGAGTAACGGAAAATTAATTAGACATATACTGTTAACCGTTAATAGAGACTTAAAATTGAGTAATATAGTCGAATTAATGTGGGTTAATTAAATTATTACATATTTAATTGAATCAAATTAATAATTGTTATAAAATGTTAACAGTTATTATTTGATAGACTTAGAGAATACTAGGAAGAAAACTAAAAGTGCATTAGAATAGTTCGACAACTGTAGACTAGACTAAATTGATTGCGAAATTAAAACGTGAATATACCCAAGATTCAGATGAAATCAATTACTTTAGTGTGTTTCTGTTGATAAGTTTCATCAATTTAATGATTTTGCTTTGACTAAATTATTTAAAAACTTTTTCTTTCATAAATTTAATTTCAATTTCTAGATAATAATAGAATTTCTAAAATTTTGGTACTTGATATACAATCTCTATGGGACAATACTTGTGACATCCTAGATGCTAATTAAAGAAAATGGGTATCAGATACAGATTCAGAATAACGAGTGCATGATAAAATTTAATGCAGCGGAATAATTAATACAAATCCCTTACAAATATATATATATATGAGTTCTAATTACATACATATAACTGAAGCCTGAAGTGGCTACAAAATACAAAAGAATGCCACTTCTTTCACTATACTATTGGACTCATCAGGTGTGTGGAAACAGTCATGCACTCAAATTTCGTGTATCCACGAGATCCTCATAGACTTCCAATAGTAGGTCAACTTGCAATTCCTCATTTTCTTCCTCATCTATGAGGGGATGGAAAGAGTGAGTTCCATATGCTCAGTAAGGAAAACAGTATTAAATTAACATCGTAAGATTTTAAAGGTGAATTATTTTAACTTAAAAGCTTACTATTTAACCACCTTGTAAACTGATCTTACATTATGAAAACAATTTATTTATTAAGAAACAGTACATTAATATGAATAAATCAAACATACATCATGGCAGATAATAGAGAAAATTAAATAAATCATGAAATGCTTAGATTTTTGTGTCATACTTCGCGAAGTCGTTACAACTTCCATATCTGAAGGCAAATACAGATTTCCAACTACCCAAATGGAATGATCAAATCAGATATAAATACAAAAATTTGCTCAGGCCCATTTCTGGCTATCCAAACTATGGTGCGATCAATGATCACGACCGTACCAACCATAATAACCATATCAGATATCTACAGTCACGACAGTACTTAGCAAAGGGTAACCCCTAAACAGATATTCGCATTACCACTCTCGTCAGAGAGTACGCCGCCATCCATTGAGAGCAGTTCTCTTACGTTTTTCCAAACCAGATGAGGTAGACGGGAACAGATACCCCGAAGGGCTAGGGGAACAGATACCCCTCAGAGATAAAGACCTAACGAGACACTTGATATAATATGCATGTCAATACAAATATATATTTTGGATCATTCATGCTTCATTCCACTTTTTTCTTTTTTTTTTCCTTTTTATTCTTTATTTTTACCAGGCAATAATACCGACTTCATATTATATTTTATTACATGCAAATCATCAACTATCTATAATTTACATAGCATGCTTGAAAACAAGAACAACGATGTATCTGAACTAAAAACGCAAGGGCATACAAATAAGCAAAATTACAATCATCATATTTAATAATTTTATTTTATCTAAAAATATCCCTTAAGACGTTAAAATAAATACTAAATTCCTTACCGAAACTTTGCACCCTATTTGGATAAATTTTAGTGATGGTTAATTAATGTATGGTAATAGCTGTAACGACCCCGGAAATGTGAAAAAATGAAATGAGTATTTAAACACATAAAATGCGGAAGCGAGATCAAAATTTCAGTTAACATCCCTTACACGAAAACCAAAAACGTACTTAAAATATAAAAGATTAAACTAACTAAAAGAGAAACTCGAAAATAAAACTATGAGTATGACTACAGAGTCTCTAGGCATCCCCTTCGTCGTCCTCCTGCGGAACGGGCTCGGGAACCATGTCTTCCTGATCTGAAATGGTTAAATAAGGAGTGAGCTACACTAGTCCAGTAAGAACATCACGATATCTCACCGTCACGAAGGTAAAGGTGGGTAGAAAAACACAAAAGACCAATGGAGCATGATTTACAACAAATCCTTTTATTTATGATAAAACCTTTACCATCCACTTACCTCGGTGGAATTCATGAAACAATATAAGAAAACAATAACATTATCACAATCATGGAATAATATAAGCTGTAAAACATAGCACTTATCACGCCTTTTGTAATTCAATCATTATACAACATATCCTTTTCTCATTTACCAGCCTACTAGTATCCATGGGGGTCCCTAGGGGTCCCGCTACCCGTTAACCTTTAACATTCATAATCAATTTCCAGGGCCGTCCCCATACCCCGTCCGGTATGGGCGCCAAAACCATAAACCTCAATACCCCGTCCGGTATGAGGGTGAAACGGGCCGTCCCCATACCCCGTCCGGTATGGGCGCCAAAACCATAAGATCTCCATACCCCGTCCGGCATGTGAGACCACAATCCCGGTAGGGTTCCCTACGGACTCGGTCCGTCCACCATCTACCAGGATATCTAGTCAGGCTGACCCCATCATACAATTATCAGTCTACACAATGTTTCATTTTCCTTTTCCTCAATAAGCATCATCAATTCACATTTAAACAAGCAAATCGTAATTCATGCCAAACAGACAACATACAGTATCAGTTCTTCAGTCATTCAACCCATAATTAATAAAACAGTAATATATGCACTCGAAACTATAAAATGAACACATCAAACCTCATAATGCATTTAAAGCTGTAAAACAGGCCAAATAACAGTAAATCATCAATCACACTAGACTCGGGCTCCATTAGCAACCTCAAGCAATTTCACACATGCGTTAATTCAAGAAATACCGTTTTATCATTTTGAACTTTAATACCGTGATAGGAAATAGGGTGAGGGGTCTTTACTTGTTTTCGGGATCCGAATACGATTCACAGTGCGCCTACAGGCCGTCCCTAATTTTCCCTGAATTTTTCCCGGGGAACTGAAACACACTAACGGTACCTGCACGTGTTCCAAAAAATCTCAAATTAGGCTCAGGGCCCCTTTTTGGCCAATATCGCAACTCCGGCACGGCGGCTCCGCCGTGCTCCGGCGACGGCGCCGCCGCTTGCGGTGGCGATTCGCCTGGGGTTGGCTGTTTTCGGCCGTTTTCGGCCGAATTCGGCCACATTCGCATCAGTCCCTGCGAGAAAACAACCCTAGGGCCCTCGGGGGGCCAAAAAATCACGGAGAAGCGGAGCTTACCGGCGGTGGCGCTCTCGGGTGCGGCGGCTCTCCGGCGAGGTTCGTGGTTTGGTGATTCGGTTCCGGTCAACCTGTAGAGAAAAGAATGGTGATCACGGTGATATAAAAATTGCATCAAACAGAGGCCGGGAAGGGCCTCGTCGGAGGCAAAAACCTAGAGGGGGCGCGGCGGCGCCGCTGGTCTTCGGCCGCATATTCCGGCCGTTTGGCTGGGATTTTGGCTTCGATTTGGCCACAGGAGGAATCAACGTGGAAAAACGAGTCGGGGGTATGAAATTTACCTCGATCAGCGGTCGAAAATTTCCCCGGTGCGGCGGCGGGTGGCGGCGGTCGGCCTCTGGTTCGTCTTCTCCGGCGAGCGGCAGGCGGCTAGGGTTTGTGGTCTGGTGTGGGGGTTCTATTTATAACCCCTAGCCTTTTGATCTCAGCCGTCCATTTTGTTTTAATCTGGGCCGTTCGTTTTTGATTGAATCTGGGCCGTCCGTGCGATTGTATCTGGGCCGTCCGATCGCGCCCACGCGGATCGCCAACGTGGCCCGTTCCGGAGCGACGTGGTCTTGCCACGTGGCAGGCCCCGGTTGGCCGGGACTGCTGACCGGGCCTGCTGACGTGGCTGCCGACGTGGCCTTTTTTTTTTTTTTTTCTTCTCGGTCCGGGCACTACAATAGCAGTGATTGGATAGTAATGACACAGGATGTAAATGACAAAATTTTTTATACTTGGATGATTGTATATTAATATATGTTAATGGTATATTTTTATTTGGTTGATAGGATGATATGGTTATATTTTCAGTTAAATTACTAATTTAACCTACCTATTATATGTAGTAGTAAATGATATATAAGAAGTATGTAATGAAAAATAAATAAATTATTTACCAATATAATTACATTTGTATTTAAATAAATAATTATTACACATAATTAAATTAAATTTTTATATTTAATAAAATAAATAATAATTTGTGAGGATAAAAATAAAATTAAGTATATTATATGAGGGTATAAGGAAAAAAAAAGTAACCTACTAGTCACATACCACCGATTCGGTTGTTTTAAAATTCATCCCAAATTTTCCGCTCAGATACCGTTTGCTACCATTGGTAGTTGAAACAAATATGATTTTCTCACACCCGTGGAGTACCATACATTAAATTCATATCATTCACCAAGATCCAAATAGGGTGTTGATGTTTTCTCCTTCACTGTCCTCTTTTCTTTTCCTTCTTCTCTCACGAGATTAGTATCTCTCTTCTTTTCTCTCTCTAAATTTTAAAAAATAGAAGAATGGAAATGTGGGGAAGAATGGAGAGGGAAGCCCTATGTATAGAATTTTGAAACCGTCGAATTCGCACCAAGTGGTAAAATCCGATGAAGAGAGAATAGAAAAAGATGTTCGGCATAAAAAACGAGGAAGGAGGGCCTCCTCTCTGGCGGCAGGGATGCCTACCCGAGGTGACGACGGTGCACTACCCGAGGTGGCAGTGCCCTGGCCAGCGCGCTGCAGGCTAGCCTGTTGGTGCACAGGCCTCCTACTGCGCATATAGGCCACAAGTGCACAAGGCCTATCCGTGCAGGCCTGCTGCACGGACGGCGTGCGCACAGTGTGCGGTGCCTGTCCACACGTGAGGTGACGCTCGAATAGCCTGTCTGCGTGCGACAATATGCACACAGGACTTATCCCCGCGTCGTGCGCGTGGATGGTTAGCGCACACGCACTCGCAGCATCTGCACTGGCAGCTCTGCTTCCCCACGAGATTTCTTCCTGTTTTGCCTTTTTTTTTATTTTTCTCTATTTTTTAAAATTAAATTAAATAAAGTTAAATGCAAATTAAATAATAAATATAAAAATAAAAATTAAATAAAATTAAATATAAGAAAAATAATTAAAAATCAACCAAATTTACGAATTATGATAAATAATACGCGGTGTAATTTAAATAAGTTTAATGCAGCCAAAGGTCCGAACAATTAGGCTTTTCAAATTAATTAAGCACAATGATGGGGGGGGGGGTGTGTGTTACATCCCCACCGCCTTAAAAATATTTGGTCCCTAAATTTGTTTCGAACAGGTTCAGATACTTCTCCTTCATCTTGCTCTCCAACTCCCACGTGGCTTCCTTCAGGGTGTGATGTTGCCATCACACCTTCACTATGGGAATCGTCTTGTTACACAAGACCTTATCGATCCACCCAAGATTCTCTATGGGAACCTCCTCATAAGTCATGTCGGTTTGTACCTGCACCTCATCGCGAGGAATAATATGAGAAGGATCAGGGTGGTACCTCTTAAGCATCGAGACATGAAAGGTATCATATAGACCCGTAATTCTCGAGATAGAGCGAGGCACTATGCCACAGGTCCAATGTGCTCGATGATCTAAAAAGATCCCATATAATGAGGGCTTAACTTCCCTCTCTTCTCGAATCGCATATTTTCCCTATAGGAGAAAACCTTGAGGAAGACCTAATCTCCCACAGCAAACTCCAAGGGTCACCTATGATTGTTGGCGTAACTCTTCTGACGGCTCTAAACAGTGACTAAGTTCTTATGGATGATTGCAACCTTCTCAATATTCTCCTAAACTAAGTTTGGTCCTAAATGGCTCCATATGATGCGTTATATGGGCGCCTGTGCAGATCACCGATTTGTTGGGAAGAAGTGGGCGATAGAAGATTTTTCAGCCCGGAGTTGGTAGAGGAGACCACGTCTAAAATAGTTAAAATTAGAAAGAACATTCATACGTCTCAGAGTAGGCAAAAGAATAAAAAAGGGAGGGTTATAAATAATTGCATCCACACCCAACCCCAAACCCTAGCCGCCAGAACCCTCGCCGAAGAAGACGACCCAGCCACCGGAGGAACCGGCCACCACACCGGAGGACTTTTTAGCCGCCAAACGAGGTAAAATTTCTCTCATTGGCTCATTTTTTGATGCCAAATTTTTCTGTGGTCAAATCGGAGCCAAATCACCAGCCGATTGGCCGAAAAACACTGCCGAAGTCCAGCGGCGCCGCCAAAAGTTTCCTCAATTTTTGCCTCCGATGAGGCCCTTCCCGTTTCCCATTCGATGTAATTTTATACCACTGTGACCACCGTCCTTTTCTCTACAGGTTGACCGGAGCAAAACACCGAATCGCAACTCGCGCCGGAGGAGCCGCCGTACCCGAGAGCTTCGCCGCTGGTAAGTCTTGGTTTTCTAGAATTTTTTAGCCCACCGAGGGCCCTAGGGGTGTTTTATCACAGGAACCAATGCAAATTTGGCCGAAAACGACCAATCCGAGGCAGATCGCTGCCGTGCCAAAATTTCGAAATTGGCCGAAAGGGCCTTGGGTCTGATTTGGGATTTTTTTGGGACATGTGTAGGTACCGGAAGTGTGTTTCAGTTTCCGAAGAAAAATTCAGGGAATCTAGGGACTGCCCGTAGGCGTAGTGAGAACCTGATTTCAGATTCTGAAAACAAGTAAGCATCTCTCACCCTATTTCCAATCACGGTATTAAAGCCTAATAAATGATAAAACGGTATTTTATGAACTAATAGATATGTATAATTGATTAAGGTTGCTAATAGAGCCCGAATCTGATATATTTTCGGTCAAATGTTGTTTGATTTATTTTACAATTTTGAATGCAGTATGGTTCCTGATGTGTTTATTCTATAGTTTCGTATGCATGAATCACAGTTTCATTTATTATGCTTTGAATTATTGTGAACCCGATGTTGTGTTGCCTTGTTTGGTGTCCATTACTGGTTTACGTGTTTGTATTTGATTGGATAATTGAGATTAAGAAAAATAGTAAAAAGGTATGTGAATTGATAATGGATAATGTCGACAGCCTCACTAGATATCCTGGGAGATGGTGGCGGACCAGGTCCATAGGGAACCCTACCGGGAACGTGGTCTCTCATATCGGGCGGGGTATGGAGACTTTATGTGTTTTGGCGCCCATACCGAATGGGGTATGAGGACGGCCCGTTTCACCCTCATACCGGACGGGGTATTGAGGTTTATAGTTTTGGCGCCCATACCAGACGGGGTATGGGGACGGCCCTGGAATTAAGTTATTAATGTGAATGGTTCACGTGTAGCGGGGACCCCCTATAGATCTCTATGGATACTAGTAGGCTGATAAAAAAGGGGGTAATTGTTGCCTGATGATTGAAATACAAAAGCATGATATGTGTTAAGTTGCAGAGTATGCGTGATCTTATGATATTTATGATGTAATTGTTTTCATAAATTGTTTTCATGAATCTCACCGAGGTAGGTGGATAGTAAAGGGTTTTATTATTGATAAATGAGTTTATTATAAATTATACTTCATTGGTTGTTTTCGTTTTCTACCAACATTTACTTCTGTGACAGTGAGATAGTGTGATATTTTTACTGGGCTAGTGTAGCTCATTCCTTACTTAACCATTTCAGATCAGGAGGAGTTGGTTCCGAGCCCGTTCTGCAGGAAGACGACGAGTAGAAGCCAAAGAATTTATTAGTTTTCCTTACAACATTCATTTATAGTATTTCCTTTAAGTTAGTTTATTCTTTCATACTTTAATTCGTTTTGGTTATTGTGTAAGGGATGTTAATCATAATCTATTTTATTTCGCTTCCGCACTTAGAATAAATATATATACATTTCCTTTTAATTTTCGGGGCCATTACAGCTGGTTTTTGACTTCACTCCAACAAGTCAGAGAATGACAAGGCCTTCTATATAGTGCTTCATACGGAGCCATGTCGATGTTGGAATGATAACTGTTATTGTAAATAATTTATAAAGGGGAAATACTCATACCAGTTATCACTGAATTCGAGGGCGCAAGCACACAACATGTCTTCCAATGTCTGAATCATAAGTTCCGACTGACCATTTATTTGGGGATGATAAGTGGTACTGAAATACAACTCAGACCCCAAAGCTTCTTGGAAGCTATCCCAGAAATGGGAAGTAAATCTGGGATCGTGGTCAGACACAATGGATGAGGGAACACCATAAAGTCAAACAATCTCATCAACATAGGTGGGCTAACTTGCTAGTGGAGTCAGTGGTTTTGATGGGTAAAAAATGGACCATCTTAGTCAGTCTATCCATGATGACCTAGATAACATTTTGACCATAACAGGTCCTGAATAATCTTGTAACAAAATCCATAGTTACATGCTCCCATTTTCATTCAGGAACCAGAAGACTTTATAACAAACCACCGGGTCTTTAATGTTATGCCTTAATCCACTGACAAGTCAAGCATCGGGAGATGTAGTCAACTATATCCCTCTTTATTCCTGGCCACCAATACTAATGCTTCAAGTCCTAATACATTTTGGTACTTCCAGGATGGATAGATATCTTGAAAACGTGGGCAATCTTGAGAACATCCGCCCTTACAGCAACAGGGACCCAAATTCGGTTCCAGAATCTGAACAGTCCATCATTTGAAATCCTAAAATCAGAAGATTCGTTAGAAGTGAACTTACCTAGATTCTTGGTGAGTTTTGAGTCCATAGATTGAGCTTTCCAAATTTTCATAAAAAAATCCAGTAGGGCTCAAATCTAGGCAAGATAGGTGCCTTTGCCATAATAGCTAAGGTGGAGAGACTACATAACATCCATCAATTTTCAATTGGAGGCCATAGTCACAGCAAACTCCTTTCGACTTAGTGTATCAGGACCATATTTTTTCTTCTGGGGTGGTAGATGATCTTCAAAAGATCCATCAAAAGATCCATCCTATGTCTCTGTATCATGCTTAACTCCTCATGCAAAAAGATGTATTTTAAACTCTTATGGTTAGTATAAATTTCAAAGGTGTGACCATACAGGTAATGACGCCATATCTTTAGGGCAAAGATAATGGTTATTAGCTCTAGATCGTGGGTAGGGTAGTTCTGTTCATGAGGTTTCAATTGTCGGGATTCAAAAGCGACTACTCTATCATACTACATCAAGACACACCCCAAGCCAATATGAGATGCATCACAGTAGACCTAAAATCTTTCCGTATTGTCGGGGAGGATCCACACAGGAGCAGAGGTGAGACGATGCTTCAATTCCATGAAGCTGTCACTACACTCATAATTCTAGATGAATGGTATCCCTTTTCAGGTAAGTCCAATCAGTGGGGTGACAATCTTAGCAAATCCATCAATGAACCGTCAGTAATAACCTGCAAAGTCAAGAAAACTACGTACCTCGGCCACATTGGTGGGCGGATTCTAGTTTACTATTGTTTTCACCTTGGATTCTACTGAAATTCCTTCACTCGAAATTATATGTCCAAGAAAGGAAACTCGATCCAACTAGAAAGAGCATTTGCTCAGTTTAGCATACAGTTTGTTCCGACGAAGAGTCTTCAACACTTCAATTAGTATGTTCTTTAAGGTTATTGAAATACACTACAATGTCATCAATAAAAATGATGACGTATTGATCTAGTGCGTGCCTAAAAAATTTGTTCATTAGGTTCATAAAGGCTGCAGGGGCATTGGTTAATCCACACGACATTACCCTGAACTCGTACAAACCATACCTACACCAGAAGGCAGTCTTTATAATATCTTCTTCTCTGACTCTCAATCGGTGGTATCCCGTCCTAAGATCAATCTTAGAGAAAACCGTGGTTCCTTATAGTTGATCAAAGAGGTCATCGATCCAAGATAAGGGGTACTTACTTTTAATGATCACTCGGTTACGTTTTCAGTAGTCCACATAGAATCTGAGGGAACCATTATTTTTCTTCACGAACAAAACCGGAGCGCCCCAAGGAGAATGGCTACGAAAAATAAACTTCTGGGTAATAAAGTCAAAAAGCTAATGTTGCAGCTCTGTTAGCTCAGCACGAATCATACGATAGGAAGGCTTCGAGATTGGCTGGGTTTCGGGTAGCAATTCAATTAAGAACTTTGCTTCTCGTGGGGGAGGTAGACCAAGAAGTTCAATGGGAAAAATATTCGGAAAGTTGTAAACAATTGGTATGACACACACAGCAGGATCAGCACCTATATTCCTGTTCATTCAAAGGTTATGAAAAATAATAATGAAATTTTTTTTCCTTTTTTAGAGATTGTAAAGTTATAAATTTACTTTCACAATTGATTATAGCTTTATACTTTTCCAACCAATCCATTCCTAATATCACATCAAATCCTACAAAATCTAACAATATCATATTTACAAATACCTTTATTCCTGAAGCTTTTATCCTACAATCTTTATATATATAATGAGCCTCTAGCAGTCCCCTAGAGGGAGTTTCTACCATTAATGTTTTTGCCAAAGGTTCTTGTCTAAAATCAAGATTACAAGCAAATGTACGAAAAATAAAAGAGTGAGTAGCACCTGTATCGATCAGAGCCTTGGTAGAAGTGTCATGACTAGAAAACATACCGTGGATAAGAACAGGAGTAGGAAGAGCACTGAGTTCATCCAAGTGGTACATGCGACCTTGTACTATAGGTCAGGTGACGTTCTTTGGTCACTGGAGGTAGTCCTTTATAAGGTGTTGGGTGCTTCCGCACTAATAACAGGCATTCTTGATACGTCGACAGGGTAGGTCACCATGCAAGCGACCATAATGCTGCCAATGTTGGTTAGGTTGGGCAAGTTGAATTGTAGGAGGAGGTAAAGCAAGAGGAAGGGCAACTCTAGTTTATTTATCAGGATGGCTACTTACTGAGTCAGGTAATCTCCTTTTAAGCTACTAAGGTTGTTATTGAATAAAGACTCGGGCAATGCATTGGTTCTTGGTTGAGATCAGATCTTCGGACAATTAAGCATGTTTAAGCACCTCTGCATATGAACTGGGTCTCAACATTGCGACCCAATCATAGATGTTTGCGTGAAGACCCTTGAGAAACTTCCTAGCTTTTCAGTTCTCGGGGGTGACCATTAGAGGGATAAACCTAGATTGTTGAACAAAACGGGCTGCATACTGGGCAACCGTCAGACTCCCTTGGCAAAGGTCCTAAAATTCCTCCTCATTCTTTTCCTGAACATAGACAGGGAAGAAGTTATCAAAGAATGTATCCATGAAAACTTCCCAAATGGTAGGGGTAGGAAAGACTTCCTTTTTAAGTTGCCACCTGTGTTTTGCTTCGCCGTTTAGCATGAAGGCTAGAAGGGGAACTTTCTATTCCTCGATCAAGTCTAGGATAAAGAAGAGCTTCTCTATCTGTAGGATCCAGTCTTTTGCTACTAAGGGATCAAGGCCACCTTCAAAGTATGGGAGGTTAAGTTTCCTAAACTCTGCTATGTTGTGGGAAATGGATCTTTCGGTGTTTCAAAATTCAAGGGCAGGAGGTGGAAAAGGGTTGGCTTGATTTTATCCTACGACTGCAGTTAATCCTTAGATAGCTCGGAAGAGTTCGGCAAATTCGGCCCTGGTCGGGTGATCTGGGGCTTCAGGTTGCTCAGTACGCTCTACGGATGGTTTTCCTTGCGTCATTCCTATAAAAAAAGGAAGACACGAGTTGGTGGTCTAGTTTTGAAAAGATGACTTATTTTTCCTAGGTACTCTAAAGGGATTTTTTTACCTAAGACCTCAGTGCAAGGGATTTGATCCATAATTATTCTACTAGGATATCATCTGATGACATCCCAGATGCTAATGCAAATGGGTATCAGATATAGATTCAGAATAATGAGTGCATGATAAAATTTTATTCAGCAAAATAATTAGTAAAAATTCCTTGCAAATATATATATATATATATATATATATGAGTTCCAATTACATACATATAACTAAGGCCTGAAGTGGCTACAAAATAGAAAAAATAAAACACAAAAGAATGCCACTTCTTTCACTATGCTATTAAACTAATCAGAGTGTGGAAGTAATCATGCACTCAAATTTTGTGGATCCACGGGATCCTCATAGATTTTCAAAGGTAGGTCAGCTTGCGGTTCCTCATTTTCTTCCTCATCTAGGGAGGAATGGAAAGAGCAAGTTTCATATGCTCAGTAAAAAAAATAGTATTAAATTAACATCATAAGGTTTTAAAGGTAAATTATTTTAACTTAAAAGCTTACCATTTGGCCACCTCGTAGACCGATTTTACATTATGAAAATAATTTATTTATTAAAAAAATATTACATTAATATGAACAAATCAAGCATACGTCATGCAAGATAATAGAGAAAATCAAATAAATCATGAAATGCTCAAATTTTCGTGTCACGCTTCGCAAAATTGTTACAACTTCTATCTTTGAAAGTAGATACAGATTTCCAACTACCCAAGTGGAATAACCAGATCAGATATAGATATGGCAATTTACTCAGGCCCATTTTCGCCTGGCCAAACCATGGTATGATCTACAACCATGACCGTACCAGCCATAGTACCCCTATCAGATATCTACAGTCACGACAGTACTTAATCAAGGGTGACCCCTAACAGATATTCGTGTACCACTCTTGTCAAAGGGTATGTCGTCATTCACTAGAAGCGGTCCTCTTACGTCTTTTCAAACCAAATGGGGGAAGAGAAAATAGATACCCCGAAGGGATAGAAGAACAGATATACCTCAGAGATAAAAAGTTTAACGAGACACTTGATGCAATATACGTGTCAATACAGATATATATTTCGCACCATTCATGCTTCATTCAACTTTTCTCTTTTCTTTTTTTTTATTCTTCATTTTTACCAGGCAATAATACTGGCTTCATATTATATTTTATCACATGCAAATCATCAAGTATCTATAATTCACATAACATGCTTGAAAACAAGAACAATTCAACTTATCTGAACTATAAACGCAAGGGCATATAAGCAGGCAAAATCACAATCATCATGTTTAATAATTTTATTTTATCTAAAAATATCCCTTAAGACGTCGAAAGAAATACTAAATTTTTTACCAAAATTTTGATGTTTTCTCCTTCACCATTCCTCTTTTCTTTTCCTCCTTCTCTCACTAGATCACTCTCTCTCTCTTTTTCTCTCTCTAATTCTAGAAAAATGAAATAATGGAAGTGTGGGGAAGAATGGGGTGGGAAGGCCTATTTGTAGACTTTTGAAACTGTCGAATTTGTGCCAAATGGTAAAATCTGGTAAGAGAGAGGAAAAAAAGATGCTTGACATGAAAAAAGAGGGAGGAGGGCCTTCTCCATTGGCAGCGGTAGTGCGTCACCCAAGATAATGGCGGTGCACTACCCGAGGCAGCAGTGCCCCGATTGGCACACTGCAGATTAGCTTGCAGGCGCACAAGACTCCTGCTGCGCGCGCAAGGCGTTACACGCGTAGGGCGCCACACGCGCAGGGCCTAGGCATGTTAAACGTCGTGCCCCAAGCAAGCAGGGCCTGTCTGCGCAGGCCTATTGCGCGGATGGCCTGCCTACGCGCAAGAAGACACGCATAGGACCTCTTCTTGCGCCATGCACGCGGGTGGGACATGCACGTTGTGCTCAAGTCCCGTGCGTGCTGATGGGAAGTGCACAATGTGCGCGACATCCGCGCAGGTAGCTCTGTTTCCCCACGAGATTTCTTCCCGTTTCGTCGTTTTTTTCGATTTTTCTCAATTTTCTAAAATTAAAATAAATAGTGTTAAATACAAATTAAATAATAAAAATAAAAATTAAATAGAAGCAAAATAATTAAAAAATCAATTAGATTTATAAATTACGATAAATAATATGCAGTGCAATTTAAATGAGTTTAATGCAACCAAAAGCCCGAACAATTAACGTTTTCCTAATTAATTAAGCACAACGATGGGCGGGCTATTACAATACTTTACATATTACTTTATTACTTGAACGATTTCGTGCACTTATGAATTCACCCATCAAGTTTTTGGCATCATTGTTAGGGATTGTTAGTATCAATACTAAGGTTTCTATTATTAATCTAGAGTTTATTTTCTTATTTTTAGTTTACTTACATTTTAAATTTTATTTTATTTCATTTTACTTCATATTTATTTTTATTTTTATTTATTTATTGTTTTCATTTAAGCATGATTTTTTTGTTTTGTTTATTTATTTTGTTTTTATATATTATTTTTTTGTGAGCGGATTACACTGTTTATTTTTTTTTCAGGTGGTATATGAGTCGATCGAACAACGCAAAACTACTTCTTATAAATATAGAGATAAAAAAAAGACTTGTAGATAACTGAATCGAGAGAGAATGGAACGCTTGGTAGCAGAAAAGACAAACAAGAGTTGAGATGGTTGAACATGAAAAAATTGGACGAACAAGGGATGTTTCGAAATGGGAATAACAAAAGAGCACTCAGGGACTTTGTTACTCCTTCACTTGTAGGAGCTTCATCCAACATTGTTCGACCGAGTATCAATACTAACAACTTCGAGATCAAACACATCATCATTCAGATGATTCAAACCTTAATTTAGTTTATGGATTTATTAAATGATAATCCTATTGCGCATCTCTTTAATTTTTTAAAAATTTGTGATACTTTTAAACAAAATAATATTTTTAATGATACAGTTAGACTTAGCTTTTTTCTTTTTTTAAAAAAAAAAAAGATAAAGCTAAGAATTAGTTGCATTCTCTTCCTATAAGTACAATTAGTACATGGGAAGATTTAGCTAAAAAAAAATTGGTTAAGTTTTTTCCACCAGTCAAGACGGCGAGGATGAGAAATGATATCAAAAGTTTTTATCAAATGGATGGAGAGATGTTGTACGAGGCGTGGTAGTGCTTAAAGAAGTTGATTAGAAGATGTCCTCACCATGGATTGCCTAAGTGGTTATTGGTCCAAACCTTTTACAACAGATTGAGCCAACAAACCAGGATCACAATTAATCCAGCTACTAGAGGTGTTTTAATGGGGAAGTCCATAGATGATCATTATGAACTACCAGAAGAAAAGGCCATGAACAGTTATTAATGGCCAATAAAAAGACTTATACCCAAGAAAAATGTTGGATTATATGAGATTAATGCTTTAACTGCTGTTAATGTAAAGTTTGATTTTTTTTATTTAAGAAAATTGATCAAATGAGTGTTAATATTGTAAATTCTCATGTGTAGGGTTTATTTAAAGAACCTTTTCAAAGCATCAAATGGAGCAAATGAACTTTATAGCTGGACAGAGCAGACCACCATACTTCATACTCCAACACGTACAATCTTGGGATGAGAAATCATCCAAATTTTTTGTGGAGGAATCAACAGAATGTGGTCGGGCCTCCTCCAAGATTTTAGCCTTAAGAAAAGAAGCCCTCATTTGATGATATAATCACAGCCATTCACAAGAACACAAATAGAGTTTGCAACAAAGACTGAAGTAACCATTCAGAATTAATAACTAGTGTTGCAAAACCAGCAAACATCAATCAAGAACTTGGAGATCCAGATGGGTCAATTAGCAAGCATGATTAACGGAAGAGCTCAAGATACCTTGCCAAGTAACACAAAGACAAATACAAAAGAAATAGTTATGGCAATCACCTTGAGAAGTGAAAAATAGTTGGCAGATATGAGAAAGGATGTAATAGCCACAGAGAAAATGGTGGAAAAAGAGAGGTGGAGCAAGAAGAGAAGAAGAAAGTTGTGTTCAAGCCCTATGTGCCACCAGTTTCATTTTCACAACGCCTCAAAAAACATAATAAAGATAAGAATTTTCTTAATTTCTTGATATATTTTAAAATTCTTTACATTAATATTCCTTTTAGTAAAGGCTCTTAGTCAAATGCAGAAGTATGTGAAGTTTTTTAAGGAGATTCTAGCAAGGAAGAGGAGTTTAGAAGACCATGAGATAGTTAGCTCATCGAGGAATGCAGTACTATCATTCAGAATAAGTTACCTCCTAAAGTGAAAGATTTAAGGAGTTTTACTATACCATGCAATATTAGCAATTTTGATTTTAATAAAGCTCTTTGTGATCTTGGTGCTAGTATTAGTGTAACACCTTTCTCTCTATTAAAAAAGTTAGGTATTAATGAGGTGAATTCCACAACAATGTCATTGCAATTGATAGATAAATCGGTTAGATACTCCTGGGGAATAATAGAAGATGTGCTGGTAAAGGTGGAGAACTTCATATTCCTGGTCAATTTTGTGGTTTTGGACATGGAGGTTAATAGAGAAGTTCCACTCATACTTGGGAGAACCTTTCTCGTAATAGGCAGCGCATTAATTGATGTGTAGGATGGTAAGTTAACATTACGAGTTAGGGACAAATAAGTAACTTTTAATATTTTTCATGCCTTGAAATTTTCTTTTGATACTAATGAATGGTTTAAAATTCATATAATTGATGAATATGTGTCCAAAAGTCTCACCCAGATAAAAAAAACCTTAATGGTAAGGAAACAAACAAGTCAATTAAAAAGGATGATCAAGAAGAGGACAGGGCAACACAAGAAAAACTGAAAAAAAGTATGCATATTTGGAAGGGGATTTCGAAACATCGAGATCCACCCTAACTTCACTTAAGCCATTTATTGCAAAGTCGAGCTAACGACTATAAAAAAGCACTAATTAGGAGGCAACACAATATAGATGGTATTAGACAGATAAGTACATTTTTTTATTTTTCTATTTATTTTGTTTATTTAAAAGAATCCTAGATTTTTTTTACTCATTTAGTTTTATCTTTATTTATTTATTATATATATTTTTTCTTTTTTTATCTTTTTTCTTTGCATTTCTCCTCTTACTTTATAGTTGTGTTGCTAATACCTGTGGATTCTTAATTTGGTTCAACTAATATGCTCTTCAATGGTGATGATATATGTTTTATATGAGAATAGCTCTCAATGCAAAATTCTAGTGATCATTTTTGGAGCAGGATACATGGATTCCATGCAAGGGGAATATTTTGTTTCTTTACTTTTTTATTTTTATTTTCTTGGGCATAGTGTGTTAATAAATAGTGATGACACTCTTCATAGTGGGTCTTTAGAGTTTAAAGTGCCATTTTTTTAAAGTTTATCTTTTCTCTTTTATACACTAAAGGGCTAAGATTTTCATCATAAGTAATTAATGAAACATTATAGAATTAGGATTTTCTCACGACTAATATCATGGTTACTTTGAAAAAAAATAGGAGATGTTTGTAAATAATAATTAGAATAATTAGTGATTATTTTCTTTGACTTAATCAGTATAAGGACAATTGCATAGAAACCTAAGTTAGGCATTACACTTATGATATAGAAATGTGAGTTTGATATTTACTTTTTTAACTAATCCTAAACTAAGGTTTGAGTGAATAAAACAAATCAGCTAGCATTTAATAGGTGAGATGGAGCATAAAACACATTCATTTGGAATAATAATAATAATAATAATAATAAGTACTTTAAGTAAAAGAATGAGATAGAGGGTAAAACACACTCACTAGTAAAAATATATTTGGGATAAAAGTGTGAGATAAAGTATAAAATACACTCACAAGAAAATAAATTGTAAAAATAAAATACATATATATATATATGATAAATAGTGTTAAGTTCACTATCTTGGTTGAAGTAGCAAAGAGGTAAGGTTAAATAAAGCATAATTTATGAATCAATGGTAGAAACTTAGAGATTGAACTTATGTGTTGAAATTACACAAATTTTGTTGAGGAATATAAGAGATAATAGTATATTTATATTTTACAAGATTCCTTTTGAATTTTCAATTGACTAACAATTACAAGAAATGAATCGAATTTCAATACTATCAAGCTGAATAGACGAACGTGGTGGAGAAAATTGCTTTTAAGTGTTTCTTTTCAATCTTTTGCTTGAGGATAATAAAAAATTTAAGTTTCACTCTTTAAAGGAACATCTTAAGCACATTCATTATGTTTTTGAGGTCCTGAGGAAGGAAAAGTTATATGTTAATGTTAAGAAGTGCACTTTTCTCTAGTGATAAACTCATCTTTTTTAGATTTGTTGCATATGCACAGGGCACCAATACGGACGATGAAAAGTAGAAGTTATTAGGGATTAGATTATCTCCAAAATTGCCAATGAGTGGTAAGAAGTTTTCATAGGTTGGCTAGTTTCTATCGCAAGTTTGTAAAAGATTTCAGTTCTATTGTTGCATCATTAAATGAGCTTGTTAAAAAGAATATAAAATTTGCATGAGACAAAACCAAGAAAAATGTTTTACTTTATTAAATAAAAAGTTACATATTGCACCTACTCTTACATTACTCGATTTTCATAAAACTTTTAAGCTTGAATATGATGAAAATCGAGTAGTTTTGATGTAGGAAAAGTGCCCTATTACTTATTTCAGCGAAAAACTCAACGAAGCACCACTGAACTAATTTACTTATGATAAAAAGTTATACGCCTTGGTGAGAGATTTGGAAGTGTGGTAGCACTGCCTATTACCAAAAGAGTTCGTGAGTCACACAGATCATCAATTCCTAAAGCATTTAAAGGGGTCAAGGTAAACTCAACCGTCGCCACGTTAAGTGAATCGAATTCATAGACTCCTTTTCCTATGTCATATGGTATAACACGGTAAGGATAATGTGGTAGATGATGCATTATCTCATAGGTATGCTCTGATTTCTATTCTTGATTCTAAATTATTAGGATTTGAGCATATTTAGGAGATGTATGTAGGTGATTTTGATTTCTCTATTATTTATAACACATGTGAGCATTATGCATTCCAAGAATTTTATAAGCATGATGGGCTTTTACTTAAAGACGATAAATTATGTGTGCCTAATTGTTCATTAAGGGAATTATTGGTGTGTGAGGCTCATGTGGGGGACTCATGGGACATTTTGTGATAACCAAGTCATTAAACATACTGCATAAGCACTTTTATTGGTCTAATATGAAAAGAGATGTTGAACTTATTCATGTTAAGTGCATTACATGTAGAAAGACTAAGCCTAGGTAACCTCATGGTCTATATATGCTTTTATCTATCTCTATGACACCCTGAATTGATATTTCGACGAATTTTATGTTGGGATTGCCTAGGACTAGGAACGGTAATGGTAGAATATTTGTTATCGTTGATAGATTCATAAGATGATATATTTCATTGCATGCCATAAGACATATGATATGAAAAATATCATTAATCTCTTCTTCAGAGATGTTACGAGACTATATAGCATTTCTAAAAGTATTATTAGTGATAGAAATGTCAAGTTCTTAAGTCACTTTTGGTAAGTGTTGTAGGGTAACTTAAGAACTAAGTTATTATTTTATACAACTTTTTATCCACAAACTAATGGCCAAATTGAGGTGGTCAATAGAATCTTAGGATCTCTATTACGAGCTATTGTAGGACAGAATTTAAAAACTTGATAAGATTGTCCACTTATGGTTGAGTTTGCTTGCAACCAAAGCATTCATACTTTTACCATATTTTCACCTTTCAAGATAGTATATGGTTTTAATTCGTTAACTTCGTTTGATGTAACACCTTTGTCTTAGCAAGAAATTACTAATATAGATGGACAACAGAGAGTTGAGATGATTAAATCCATATATGAAAAGGCCTGACAACATCTAAAACAGCAAAATAAATCCTATGCTCGTAATGCCAACAAAAGAAGGAAACAAATCGTACTCTAACTTATGATTACGTTGGGTTCAAATACATAAAGAAATATTTTCTAAACAAAGAAAGTCTAAACTAGATCTTTGAGGAGATGGGTCATTTTAAGTCTTGGAATATGTCAATGACAGTGCTTACAATATAGACTTGTTAGGTGAATGTGGCATGTTTGCTTATCTTTAATGTTGTTGATATTTCTCTTTTTTATGTAGGTGAAGATTCAAGGATGAATTATTTCAAAGAAAGAGGGATGACGTGGTCCAAGGTAGCCGAAAAGAAGATTTCTTAGGCAACTAAGACCATTCCTGCGAGCAAGCATCAATGCGTGAGCATACCTATATGGAAGAATGCTATGAATGCACAAAAGACATGGAAAAAGACCGCACGACTGAGGATTCCCACTAGATAGGGCAATTTTCTCGCATAAATGAAGAGTCATTTTCTTGCAAGGACTCCCACGAGCTCAACTATGAAAGGAAGGTGGGTTTTACCCCAATCTTGAGTCCACATGTAGCCCATGGACAATTTTAGCTTATGCACTTCCAAGAAGATGGACTTGGATATCTTGAAAAGATATCCTGATTCCCATTGGCTCAATTATAAGATCAAGATCTAAGAAAATTCAACAAGCCTTCCAATTGTTAGTGCAAGAATGGATCAATGAATAAGGAGAGTTAGAGGTCCATAAAGATTCAAGAAAAGTCCCAAGAGTCCTTGGAAGGTTGCAGTAAGAGAGGCCAGAACATGTGAATATCCTTTTTCACATAGGTTGCTAAGAGGATAAGGGAGAAAAGAGTCCAACCCATATGAGATTCCTCAACCTATGAGGATTCCTTCCTCACTCGCTCCTCTCTTAGGATTTTTAAAGTTCTTGACTCCAACTTGGACTTGGTATGCGGCTAAAGAAGAAGAGACCAAGAATGCATCAGAATTGAATCCTAATTAAACTAGGATGTCCAGGAAAGACTCCTTGGAGGCTGAGATGCGAAGACTCCTAATCTAAGTCTTTTTCCTTCCTATTTTATTAAATAAGAATCCTAGAAGAAGAAGGGAAAATCCGAATAAGAAAATCCCCAAGTTTGGTCGAATATAACACAAACACTTTATAAAAATTAATTAATTAATTAATGAGAGTCCTAAGTTGATTGCCACATGAAGAATAAGTTCGGCTAGGACTCTTTAAGTCGTCCAAGAGAGAGGAGTTTATCTTTTATTTAGTTTTTGTCTTTTTAATTATTATTTTATTAGTTTCCTAGATTGAGTTGTATTTAGAATTACACTAGGAATTTATTTTTGGAATTCAAGTAGGCTTGGATAGGTGAAAGCCTATAGATAAAGGCCTCACCATTAGGTTATTAATCATCACTTTTCAAATTAATAAAAATTCAGAATCATTGCTTTTAGCTATTGTTAATTATGAGTGCTCTTAGGGAGGTTATTCAACCATTTCATTGAGTTAGGAATTAAATCAACTTATCGAGGTAATTTTGTTGTGTTTTTTTCAATTTTGTTTTCTTAATTCCTTATTACATTAGTTCACTTTCATAAGTTGATTGTGGATAAATATGAAAGGTTTATTTAGAGATTTAAGTTTCTACATACTAAATTTATATGTGATTTTTGAATTATATGTGTTAAACTGAGTTCTACATCATTTGGTATCAGAGTTTAGACTTCAATAAATCTACAATCTTTGATTTATTGCCTTATATTATTTCTTTACATAATTAGCACCAATGTCATCAAGTGTTAATCTTTCATCTGCATAACACTTGAAATTCATCATTCTCGCTGTTCAAGTGATTTCGTTTTTATTATTAGGGTAAAAAAAAAGTGTGTGAAAATCGATTGCCCATTAAAAAGGAAAATTGAATTTGTTTGTTGCATCAAGCTTGATTCACCTCATTCTTCATCAAATCAAGTCGATCTACCACCATATTTATTGCAAGCCAACTACTCCACCATAAAAAAAGTGCGTGATTCCCCTTGCTCCCATCTTGATCATAGCGCATCCATTGCAAACACATATATTTAACATCAACTTAAATCATCTCATAAAACATAACCGTTGTAAAATTTTTAGGAATTGTATCTTTAGTTTTGTCCATAGGGGTAAACCCAATCCATTACACTTTATGTCCATAATTGCCTTTATTGCACTCTGCGTTTCATTCTTTTAATTGTGTTTTTATTCCAAGACGCATCTAAGTAGCTAATTACATTCTACTTACTAAGCATAATTATAAAAGTTATACATCTTCTTCATTTATGTGCTTAAATCCAAACTTCTAGAAATGAGATCCTTTTAAGGTTCCTCGCAGGGTCTTAAAGACAAACATGAATACATTGATTCAAGAGGACTCAATTTCGATACTCAATTCGAGGGAAGAAGATTGATAGCTAGGAGATTGTATGGTGAGTGAAACACGAGTGAGCTATATGGGAGAGTATTTTGATACTAACTTTTTCTTGCAGGTACTTCACTTCGCTTCAACCAAATGAAAACAATAGAGCAATAAATTTAGGAGAACATATGGACACCATGTTTACATACTGTGTATCGAGAATCTAGAAGCAAGAATGGATAGAAGAAGGAGGAGGAACCACAATCCACTCCAGGCTAGATGCCACCCCACACAAAAAATACTGAATCCTATGATGATAATGAAGAGGGTGAACATCAACTCTATCAAGAGGCAACATCAACTCTATCAAGATACAATACCTCCATTTAAAGTTTAGAATGATGTTGAGACCTATATTAAATGGGAAAGAAAAGTAGAACTCATCTTCGACTTTTACAACTATAATGAAGAAAATAAAGTAAGGTTAGTCGCCATCAAATTCATCGATTATGCTATAGTATGGTGGGATCAGTTATCTACCATCAGACGACATAATGGAGACCATCCTATTTCCACATTGAAGGAGATGAAGTCCATCATGAGAAAAAAAAGTTTGTACATTCTTATTGTAATAGAGAGATGTACCAGAAGTTACAACGCTTGACTGGGGATTCATGTCCATGAAAGACTACCACAAGGAGATAGAGATGACAATGATCAAGGCCAATGTCTACGAGAATCTCGAAGCCATCATGGCCCAATTCTTAAGTGGCTTGAGCAAAGAGATCGCCAACATCATTGAGTTGTAACATTACATGGATTTGGAGGAGATGGTACAATAAAAGATCCAATTTCTCCACTTATACCCATAACACATTCTTTTTTTCCATTATTGATGTTAAAAACCTTCATACTACCATCCAGCTCTTTTTTTTTTTTTTTTGTTTTTCAAAATTCATTTTAGAAAGTAAGCCACTTAAGTCCTATTCCTCAACAAACTAAGGGACTTGTCACACTTCAAAATAAGGGAAATAAATGAAACAATTCAAGACTCTAATAGTTTTTACATTATGAAAATTTGTCCAAAAAGCTAATTATGTCCACTTTAACTAACTCTCTATATTGTTTAAAGAATTATGGATTTGAAATCACTTGGCTCTAGAGCATAATTCCATCACAATCCTAAAGGCTTGTGGATCTTTTCTTCCTTGTTAGAATGAAATCTTTGTTTCCTTAAAAAATTCTCTTGATAAAAAATCAACACTTTTCTCAACCAAACCCACCTCTCCTCGATCCAGTCTCTCAAAATAATTACAAAAAATGGATTATAGCAGGAGAAAAGGTCATCCCTCTATTCCATTCCTTCACAGGCTTAGGAATGGTCGGGATGAGAAGAGTTAACTCTCCTAAAGTACATTTTCAGTAATTTCGTATAATGACCTGTAGAAACATTATACTTCGCAAAAGTGCTCATAGGTATTTTCTCATAAATGATAACAAAAAGCAAAGAAAGCAATGACACCTATCAGAAGGAGTGACTTGATGCATCTCTCGCATCTCAAAGCTGATGAGCCACCTTCTTCTTCTTCTTCTTCTATTTTTAAAGTATTGTTGATTTAGGAATAAAGTTAACGTTTGAACTCCCATAAACTTCTTTTAACTACTTGATGATAGATTTTTGGCTGAACTTTTTTCCTTTAGGCTAACCCATTTCCATCTTTTTTCAAAAGTTTCTTCCTAATTCTTCTAATATTTGAATACTTATTATTGACATTCTACTTTTCCCGTAACAACATCCAAGCAAAACGAGTAACATATAAGACATGAGATAACATAGGCCAAGCATAACAAATTCACATATAGGACACAACAAAATAACATAAGCCAAGCAAACAAATTTACGCAAACAGGTTGTATAATCCGAAATATCAACATATAACTTTACAGAGCTTTTTCTTTTTTTTTTTTTTTCTTATATATATATATATATATATATATATATATGAAAAAATCAATAGAGATTCTAGTTCAATATGATCGAATCATGGGCCCACACATCTGGTTTAAGAGTATTCTACGCCTACATTAGAATTAGTACAGCCTACGAAGAAGAAAAGGAAAAACCCAAAAAAAACAAAAAGCAGCCTTCTGTAAACCCCGAAATTTTTAATTAGAATCCACCAACATATATACTTAATTATTAATATTTTTTTTATAATTAAACACAACTGCTACTTGTTTTTTTTTTTATTTTTTATAAAATATAAAATGTATTACACTGTACTAAAACTGACTTCTTAAATAAATTGTTCACGCTAGTCAATCTTAGCACTACCAAAGTGGACTCTTTGGGTCCCTTTTTTTTTTTAATTTCCTTAGCAAATGAATTGGTTATTATTTAAACAAATTAATTTGATTAATTAATTAAAAAGAGTAGATAATTAATTGTGATTTTGGTGTAACTAATTAATTAATTAATTATTAAGAGAAACTTAAAGAAACTTTTTTAAAGAAACATCCATTGTTAATGCACTAACGTAACCCCTCTTTATCTCTCTTTCTCTCAGAAAAGGCGCACCCAAATCTGAAACCAGCAAACTATGGAGCAATCACTTGCATAATTAACTTCTCCTTTCTTCTTTCTGTAACCTGTGGAGCTTAAAGCCAGCTTAAATGGGGTGTACGGCGTCGAAGCTCGACAACGAGGACACTGTCAGGCGATGCAAGGAACGTCGTCGTTTAATGAAGGAAGCCGTCTATGCCCGCCACCATCTCGCCGCTGCACATGCCGACTACTGCCGCTCACTCCGCCTCACCGGCTCTGCTCTCTCCGTTTTCGCTTCCGGCGAACAACTCTCCGTCTCCGACCAGACCCCCTCCGTCTTCCTTCATCCCCCACAACCTCTTCCCACCAAACCCATCAATCCTCCTCCTGCTCCGAGGCCCCCTTCACCTTCACCTTCTTCAGTCCACCCTCCTCCTCCTCCTTTTTCTCCTTCTCCCTCTCCCACCATAGCTAGCTCCAAGCTTCCTCACATCCTCTCTGCATCCAGCCTCTCCGCCTCCTCTCGCCGCCGCAAGCCACAACCTAAGCTCCCTCACATATTATCTGAATCTAGCCCCTCTTGTTCCCCCAAGAGCGAGAGATCCAACTTCACTTCCAATTACTACCCCACCGCTTACCAGAACTCTACTTATTCCAGCACTCCTTCACAGGCTTCCTCTGTATGGAACTGGGAGAATTTCTACCCTCCTTCCCCACCCGAGTCCGAATTCTTCAACCGAAAACCCCAACATAAACCACCTAACGACCGCCATCACCTCCTGGACTTCGTTAATGACATCGACGATGATGACACGGAGACTGAGAGATCAGAATACGATTTCTTCAAGCCGCAGAGAGGGAATAATCTCCGTCGCAACGACAATAGCAGCAACCATCACAGTGCGGTCGATGAGGAGACGGAGAGAGAGGAAGTGCAGTGTAGCGAGTGGGGGGACCACGATCATTACAGCACGACCACTTCATCAGATGAAGAAGAAGATGAAGACAGAGAGTCCAGATCCGAGATCGAAACTCGCTCTGAATTTGGAGCCTCCGTTCGGGCGGAATCAGTAAAGCAACCGCATCCGCATCCGCATCCGCATCCGCAGCCGCAGCCGCAGCCGCAGCCGCAGCCGCAGCAAACGTACGGTGGCTTCAGACAAGAAAAATCTGAGAAGTTCGACGATGCGACGACGTCATCTAGGAGCTTCAGGACAGGAGGGGAAATCTCGGATATGAAAATGGTGGTGAGGCACAAAGATTTGAAGGAGATTGTGGATGCCATCAAGGAGAATTTCGAGAAGGCCGCTGCAGCTGGGGATCAGGTGTCCGAGATGCTTGAGATCGGCAGGGCCCAACTTGATCGTAGTTTCAGGCAGTTGAAGAGTGCGTTTTCTATCGTCATTTAGTTTTTTGCAAGGTTTAGGTATGAAGTTTTGGGATAAATAGAGTGAGTAATTAAGATCAGGCATCATTTGCGGGCATGTTTGGTTGTGGAGAATTGAGAAAGCATAGAAATGCGTAGACGATTGATATAAAGATTTTGATTTAGGTCATCAGGGAGTCAATCAAGCTCATGATTTTCTTCTTTTCTTCCATTTTCCTAGGAACCAAACAGAGAATTCTACATGATTATTAAATCCCATTGACAAAAAAATTTGATTGATTGATTTAATCCTACATTTTTTACTTGGTTGCAGAGACGGTGTATCATTCGAGTAGTGTGCTGAGCAACCTGAGCTCTAGCTGGACCTCGAAGCCGCCATTGGCGGTGAAATACCGGCTGGACGCTAATGCACTTGACGAACCGGGCGGTCCAAAGAGCCTGTGTTCCACTTTGGACCGGCTCTTGGCTTGGGAGAAAAAGCTTTATGAAGAAGTCAAGGTGCAATTCTTCAAAGTCCAATTTTTCTTTTTTCTTTTTTCTCTCTGAAAAAAAAGGTTTAATTTTTTTAGGCAAAAAGATGACTAGATATCCACCCACCATTATCGATAGCGTTTATTCTCCACAATGCCCGAAATTATCCTTCTCTTTTTCCACTTTATGTTTTGGATCATTTTACCAAACTGCCCCTGCTATATCTAATGACTGAAATGCACTTTGCCTAGATCAATCTCTACTGATAATTAATCTTTTAAGCTTCTTTCTTTAGAAAACCAGGAAAATCATCAATAAAGGAAACCATTTTTATGTTTATGAATATTGAATTGGAAACCCAGAGAGGAAGTGGGTTAATCCGTTAGCATCTGCACTTATCCATGGCTATACTGGGAATCTTCGAATTTGTACACTTGCATTTCATTTATGTTAAATTTTATTTTGGGTGGAACCGATCTGCTAATTCTTTGATTCCAGTTAGTATTAGTAAGAGAGACCTTGAACTAAGAAATAGATTCTAGAAGCTAATTAGAAACTAAAAAATAGTATACTGAACAATCGCAATAATCGGGTTTATTGATATTCTGGTATAGTAGATGCTATGACATATACAATCATACTCAATTCGATGGAATTGTTTGATATTAACGGGGATCTTCTATACCATATGTGGATGACAAAGTTGTGAATCAAATTTAGGCTAGGGAAGGTGTGAAGATTGCACATGAAAAGAAGTTGTCAGCACTGCAGAGCCAGGAATACAAAGGGGATGATGAAACCAAGCTGGACAGGACCAAGGCTTCAATAAAAAGGTTGCAGTCATTAATTATTGTCACATCTCAGGCAGTTGCTACAACATCTACTGCCATTATCGGGCTTAGAGATACTGATCTTGTTCCCCAGCTTGTTGAACTCTGTCATGGGTGAGTCCTTTTCTCTTAACTTGATGATTTATCTATACTGCACTGCACGCTGTAACTCTATGGTGATCGCCCTCCATGCTGATTTCAAAATGTGGTGAAAGCACTAGGTATCTACCAATTGTTCTCTCTTCCATAAGGTCTGAGAAGCTTTTACTTATAACTAATGGGTGAAGATGAAATTGAACTCCATATAAATTATATTTTCGATGATTTAGACTTTAATAAGTACTCGTATTCACTGATCTTCAAATTCTTCATTGCTAGATTTGTAAACTATTTTTTGGAGCCCAAATCATCTTAAATATGTCATTTCTTTCTCCTTCTTAAACAAAATCAGTAAGTGATTTCACATTGCAATGATTTATGTTTCCCATGCGAGTTCTGGAAATTAAGGTGGATGTACGTCAAACTACTTGTCTTCCCTTGGTTCTGTTAGACAAACTACTTGCTACGTATCAGATCAGTGATGGTCATCAAACTATCACTTGTTAATGTTTTTCTTAAAGTATATACATATCAGACACTGCAACTCGGGGACTTTGAGCAATATCTTATCAGAGGCCTCCCCGTTTAAATGATTGAGAAATAAGAATTACAATTGCTTAGTTAATATTACATGAGGTTCTTGTATTACATTTTACAAATGCAGATTTGGGTTGCTGTAATTTGTAATAAGGTTGCTTAGTCTTACACTATTAGAATTGCATTGTTTAATCTTACATGAGGTTCTCATGAGTAACAAGCATGGCCATCTGCAGATGTAAATTGCCAATTTAGGTTTGAGTGTAACTTCCCTATAATACATGGTCTGGCATCTGTAGATGGCCATGTTTGTTGCTCTTGATTTGACAAGTTTGTGGATGTATGTTTAAGACCTTCCAAGATGCACAAATTGTCAGATAGCTTGTTTTAGATAGTCTTGTTGTCATGTGACCTTTTCGATGAGCAGATAGATGCTCCCGGATTAGTGACACCATTCAGCTGATGAAATGAATCATGTGAAACAAAACTTACATATTTTATGTATCTGTCTTCGAGTGCAGCTTCATGTACATGTGGAGATCCATGCATCAATACCATGAAATTCAGAATCACATTGTGCAGCAAGTCCGGGGGCTTGTGAATAGATCAGGCAGGGGTGATTCAACTTCTGAACTGCATCGGCAGGCAACACGTGACCTTGAGTCAGCTGTCTCTGCATGGCACTCTAGTTTCTGCCGCTTAATAAAATTCCAACGGGACTTCATTCGTTCTCTTCATGGCTGGTTCAGGCTTACCCTTCTTCCTGTCAGCAATGACAACATTAATGGCGAAAGGGAACCATCTGATATATATGCCTTTTGTGATGAGTGGAAGCTTGCCCTTGACAGGGTCCCTGATACTGTTGCTTCTGAAGCTATCAAGAGCTTTATCAATGTGATCCATGTGATAACTGTTAAACAAACTGAAGAGCTGAAGATCAAAAAGCGGACTGAAACTGCATCAAAGGAACTTGAAAGAAAGGCTTCATCACTTAGGAACATAGAGAGGAAGTACTACCACTCATACTCCATGGTTGGTATTGGTCTTCCTGATGCTGGGCCAGATAATGGACAAGTTTTGGATGCTCGGGACCCACTATCCGAGAAAAAATCAGAGCTTGCAGCCTGTCAAAGGCGAGTAGAGGATGAGATGCTGAGGCATTCCAAGGCAGTAGAGGTGACACGAGCAATGACTCTAAATAACCTGCAGACGGGCTTGCCTGGGGTTTTTCAGGCATTGACCAGCTTCTCTGCCTTGTTTATGGAGGCACTTGAAACGGTATGTACCCGATCTTATGCTATCAAATAGAAAGGAAATACCACGGTAGTAACAATTTTGTGGTTAAGTTAAAAACGTAACAGGGCTGGGGACTTTTTTTTGGTTGTGAGCTCTCTTAATTATAGATAGTATCATTTTTGGAACATGTAAATATATGGATCCCTTTTTGTTTCTTGTGGTTCCATCATCCCTTTTATGAATCAAGCGGAGGGAAATGTGTCTGTATAGGAAATTGCTTGGATTGTTTGTATCACAGGTTAGCAATTTCAGCAAAGTGAATAAAGATACACCTACTGCAATTTCTTTTTCCTCATTAAAGACCTGTTATGAATCTTTATTTGCCCAAAAAAAAAAAAAAAAAGAAAAGTTTGTTGGGTAGGAATGAAAGTCTTTGTACGATCCAGATTTATTGTGTATGCGCTGCAATGATATGTAAAGAGTAAACAGAGGTAATAGGGACCAGGCAAATTCAAGAGTAGATCTGTAAGTTGTGTAAAAAGCTGTGGATGGTATATGCTCATAACATGCTATTTATCTTCATACCTTTTTCCTTTCTTTAGATGAAAAAGGTTCATATTGTGGGTGCCAAATGAGACAAACTGCATCATCACTATCTAAATTATTCATCCATTTATCATCATAGATATAATTCAAAAGCACTGACGAGTTGGTAGAATTCATAAAAGTGATTTGTATAATTTAAATTTTTGTTTTTATATAAAAAAAAATTTATAATTTAGTTAATATAATTAAAAACTTCATCTATCTGGTATCATTATGTATGCTAAAAAAACTCCTTTATGAGAAGAATAATTATGAAGAAGATTAAAGATTAAACACTTGCTTTGTCAGAGAAAATCTTTGGAAGTTTTTAGCTTTTAAATTTGTAAGTATTTTATTTGCAAAAATATATAAGTGGGTTCAAAATTAAGAAAATCATAATAAAAATAATGGTGAAATTTAAAAATTTTAAACATAATTTTTGCATTTTTTTAAAAAATTATTATTTTATTAATTATTCCACAAATTCACAATTTTTGCACGTTTTTCATAAACAAGCCTGCATATATAAACATTAGAAATATAAACAATTAAAAAAATATGTTTGAATGCATTATTTCAATTTTCTATTATCTTGTAGTTGAATTTTTTATTACACCTTAATTGAACTCTTTAAGTAATACTTGAAGTGAATTATAAATTAGCGAAAGTAACAAAAAGTATGGAAAATCATTTAGAATATGATTGTTTTAATTTCAGTTAAAAAATTTTTATGTTTAACATGGATTTTTTTAAAATAAATATATTTATTTTTTCCAAACATGATAATCTTAATATCTTCAGTTTTTTAAGAGTGAGAATTCAATATTAAATATTACGTTAAAAAAATATCTCAAACTTAAAAGGAATTTAAAATAGGAGTAAAGTAATTTAAATACAAAAGAAAAATAATTTTAATTATATTATTATTTGACTATATATAATAGACATATTGTTGGTGTGAGTTGAATTGAAAAAGGGGAGGATTATTACTGAGTGTGTGAGAACAGTTGGATCACGTGGGACAGCTGTTTTCCAAATCTGGATTCAATTGCTGAGCTTCTTTGAGAAAACCTTCTCCCTTGTCGTCATTGCATCATCACTCAAATTATCTTCGTCTGACACCACCTCTTTTGATCTCTTTCATATATTATATTTATATATTTATATATATATAACAATTTCTACACCCTGGTACGATGCTCAAAATGTTTGTGATATGATTGAAGATTAGGAATTTGAAATTTATTAAAAATTAAATTTTTTATTCTTAGGATATGTTAAGAATTAAAAATAACTTATGGATAAGAGTTAAAATTTTATTTTATTTTATTGGTGTATATATATATATATATATATATGTAATTAAAATTTAATTTATTAATATAATAACATAATTAGAGTTTATGTACTAATGTGTCTATGACAACTAATTAGAATTTCTTCTCAATAAACTACGACTATACAACTTAAAAAAAATTTAAGTCTCAAAATCACATTAATTTGTTATAAGTAATTTTATATTATTATAAATTATTTATCAGAAAATTACATACTGCTATTTACAATTAATATTTATATTGAATAAAATAAATGAAGAATCAAAATAAACCTAATATTTTTGAATAATTTAAATTATCCAAATAACTTTTAAAAATATTATTATTTGAAAATACTTATAATCATTAACTTTTTATTATTATTAATTTTATAACATAATTATAATATGTTTTAGCAAAGATTATATTATTTTTCATCTTAAAAAAATATTTTAACAATGTTAAAACTCGTAATAAAATCATTAGCAGGGCCAAATAAAGCTTAAGACTTCAGCTCGAATTGGTCTCAAACAAACCAATTTCCAAAAGATAAAATTTCTTCTTTACTTGGAATTGAATTCTTCAAGAAATGTAAAAAGAAAAGTGGGTGAGGAGTTGGACTCTTCATGGCGGAAGAGTTCTTGCATGGGTAGGACTCTCCCTTCCTCATTCTTCTTGGCCACATGTGTGGACAATTGGGTTCATACATGATCGAGCCTTCTCTTAGGCTTTTGGACCTTTTCTTAAACTTTTTTAGGCCTCAGAAGTGACTTATTCATTAATCCAATATTGGATTAAAATATTAAAGGCTTATTGAACCTTCTTGGCTTGATTTTTTGTTATTGGGCCTAAAGACATTTGAATTATTCTTGTAAGATTTCCAAGTCCATCTTCTTGATAAATATTTGACTATTTTTGGATATGGGCCAATGCAAGAAGGCTTATTGGGGCGATCTCCATGATTAATTTGGATCCATGCTCGCGAGAATTCGAAAAGGACAAGGATTCTTCATTCCTATGGACTAATAGGTTCCTAATGGTTTAGAAATCCTCTTCTGCATTACTTTCAAACATGTACAGTGAGGTCTTCACGTGCTTGCGTATGCCAGCACGACTCTTGTGTTGTGTGCGTTTGCACCGCGTGTGCAACATTTTTTTCCCGTGCGGCTTCGTGCATACAAGTAGCGATCCCGTGGGCTTACTTGCAAGTGTTCGAGAAATGAGCTTGTGTGTCTTGGTTCACATCATCCCCCTCCCCCCCTATTCGAAATGATTCGTCATTGAATCTTTACTTAAATCAAAAGGTAAAAGATTAGAAATATTAAAAACAGCAGACACATCATACTCACCTAGGAGATCAATCTCGTAAGTGTTGTCATTAACATGCTCTAAGACTTGAAACAACCCATCACTTCTTAGATCCAACTTAGATTTCCTTTGTTTAGGAAGTTTTTCCTTTAACATATGAATCCAAACCCAACACTTGGTTGGAACACTACTTGTTTCCTTCCTTTATTGACGTTGTGTGCATAAGATTCATTATACTTTTTGGATGAGTTGTTTGGCCTTCTCATGTATGGCTTTAATCATCTCAGCTCTCCATTGTCCATTTGTATTAGTGATTTCTTATAAAGACAAATGTGTTAGATTAGACGGAGTTAACGAATTAAAATCATAAACTATCTCCAAATGTGAAAATTCTATGGAAGTATGAATACTACGATTATATGCAAACTCAACTATAGGTAAAGAATCTTCCTGAGTTTTTCAGATCTTGACCAACTACAACCCGTAATAAAGATCCTAAGGCTCTATTGACCATCTTAGTTTGGCCATCTATCTGGAGGTGGCATGTTATAGAAAATAGTAATTTGGTCCCTAATTTACTCCATAATTCTCGCCAAAAATGGCTTAAGAATTTCATGTATGCTTCATACTCCTAAACAATCCCAAAACTAAATCCATGGAAATATCTATCTAAGGAGTCGTAGGAACAAGTAAAGGTGTGTATAACCCATGAGGTAATACCCTAGATTTTTCCTATCTACATGCAATGCATTTACCACATATACGTTCTACATCATTTCTCATGTTAGGCCAACAAAGTGCTCATGTAATATGTCTAGAGTTTTTGTTACCCCAAAGTGACCCAAGACTCCCCCACTATGTGCCTCATGTACTAGCAATTCCCTAAGTGAATAGTTAGGCATGCAAAATTTACCATCCTTAAGGAGAAACCATCACGCTTATAAAACTTCTGGAATGTATAATGCTCACATGCACTATAAACATGGACAAAATTAAAATCGTCAGTATACATCTCTTTAATATGTACAAATCCTAAAAACTTAGAGTTAAGCATAAAAATCAAAGTGTACCTTCGAGATAATGCATCAGCTACAATGTTATCCTCACTTTGTTTATACCTTATGACATAGGGGATGATTTGATAAACTCGACCTATTTACCGTGTCGATGGTTGAGTTTACCTTGACTTTTCATATGCTTCCACGATTCATGATCGATGTGGATCATGAACTCATTCGACAGTACATAATGTTGTAATACCTCTAAGGCTCGCACCAAGGCGTATAACTCCTTATCATAGGTTGAGTAATTTAAGGGCGCTCCGCTGAGTTTCTCACTGAAGTAAGCAATGGGGCGCCCTTCCTGGATCAAAACTGCTCCTATACCTATTCTTGAGGCATCACATTCAAATTCAAAATTTTTGTTAAAACTAGGTAGTGTAAGACTAGGTGTAGAACATAATTTTTCCTTTAATAAAGCAAAAGCATTCTCTTGTATTTTAGTCCATGCAAACTTAACATTCTTGTTAATCAATTTATTTAAAAGAGCTATAATAGAACTGAAATCTTTGACAAATCTACGATAGAAACTTGCCAACCCATGAAAACTTCTTACCTCAGTAGCTGATGTAGGGGCAAGTCATTCTCTAATTGTTTTTACCTTATCTTCATCCACCTCAATGCTCTATGCACTTACAACAAACCCTAAGAATATGAGCTTTTCACTACAAAAGGCACAATTTTTTGCATTGGAATACAATTGTTCCTTCCTAAGGATCTCTATGATAGACCTACTATGCTGACTATGATTGTAACATCCCAGATACCTGGTGGGTGGTATAAGGATGCCTGATAACAAAAATAGATACGAATGCAATATAAAATATATATAATGGAAACTAGAAATCCCTTACAACCAAAATATAAGATGAGTGTTAATACAGCTAAGACACAAAAGGTCATCAATAAATATATACACAAAAGTTACTTAATTACAACAATATTGTTTATTAGAGTGTGAACAAAATAAGCACTCATAAATACTCTAGGGATCCAAAGAGGGGTCAATGTAACAGCCCCGGAAATTTAAAATGGAATTTTAAATTCAAAAATATCAAATGCGGAAGCGAGGTCAAAATTTGAATAACATCCCTTACACTGAAACTGAAACGTGCTAACAAAATATAAAAGATTAAACTACCTAAAGGAGAAACTTGAAAGTAAAAACTACGAATGTGACTATGGAGTCTTTAAGCGTCCCCTTCGTCGTCCTCCTGCGGAATCGGCTCGGGAACGATGTCCTCTTGATCTGAAATGATTAAATAAGGAATGAGCTACACTAGCCCAGTAAGGACATTACGATATCTCACCGTCACGGAGGTAAAGGTGGGTAGAAAACACAAAACGACCAATGGAGCATAACTTACAACAAATCCTTTCATCGATAAATAAAACCTTTACCATTTACTTACCTCGGTGAAATTCATAAAACAATATACGAAAGCTGATCACATTACCCCGTCCGGTATGGGAGACCACAATCCCGGTAGGGTCCCCTACGGACCCGGTCCGTCCACCATCTCCCAGGATATCTAGTCAGGCTGATCACATTATACCATTATCCATTTACATAATTGTTCGTTCTCTTTTTCCTCAGTCAGCATCATTAATCCACATACAAGCAAGCAAAACGATAATTTATGCTAAGTAGACAACATACAGCATCAATATCCCGGTCATTTAATCCATAATCGATAAAACAGTAAAACATGCACACGAAACTATAAAATGAAAACATCGAACCTCATACTACGTTTAAAACTGTAAAACAGGCCAAATAACAATTAACTGACAAACACACTAGACTCGGGCTCCATTAGCGACCCTAAGCAATTTCACACCTTCGTTGATTTATGAAATATCGTTTTATCATTTATTGAACTTTAAAACCGTGATAGAAAATAAGGTGAGGGGTCCTTACTCGTTTCGAGGTCCGAACACGGCTTCACAGTGCGCTTGCAGACTGTCCCTAATTTTCCCTGAATTTTCCTCGGGGAACTGAAACGCACTACTGGTACCTGCACGTGTTCCAAAAAAATCCCAAATTAGGCCCAGGGCCCCTTTCGGCCCAAATCGCAACTCCGGCACGGCGGCTCCACCGTGCTCCAGCGACGGCGCCGCCGCTGGCGGCGGCGATTCGCCTCGGGTTGGCTGTTTTCGGCCGTTTCTGGCCGAATTCGGCCACACTCGCATCGGTCCCTGCGAGAAAACAACCCTAAGGCCCTCGGGGGGCCAAAAAATCACGGAAAAACGGAGCTTACCGGCAGTGGCGCTCTCGGGTGCGGCGGTTCTTCGGCGAGGTTCGTGTTTTGGTGATTCGGCTCCAGTCAACCTGTAGAGAAAAGAGTGGTGATCACGGTGATATAAAAATTGCATCAAACGGAGGCTGGGAAGGGCCTCATCGGATGCCGGGAAGGGCCTCATCGGAGGCAAAAACCGAAAAGGGCGCGGCGGCGCCGCTGGGCTTCGGCCGTGCATTCCGGCCGTTTGGCCAGGATTTTGGCTCCGATTTGGCTACAGGAGGAATCAGCGTGGAAAAACGAGTCGGGGGTACGAAATTTACCTCGATCGGCGGTCGGAAGTTCCTCCGGTGCGGCGGCGGGTGGCGGCGGCCGGCTTCTGGTTCGTCTTCTCCGGCGAGTGGCAGGCGGCTAGGGTTTGTGGTCTGGTGTGGGGGTTCTATTTATAACCCCTTGCCTTTTGATCTCAGCCGTCCATTTTGTTTTAATCTAGGCCGTCCGTTTTTGATTAAATCTGGGTCGTCCGTGCGTTTAAATCTGGGCCGTCCGATCGCATGTTTGATTTGGGCTGTCCGATCGCGCCTTCGCGGATCGCCAACGTGGCCCTTTTTGGAACGACGTAGTTTTGCCACGTGGCAGGTCCCGGTTGGCCGGGACTGCTGACCGGGCCTGCTGACGTGGTTTTTTTTTTTTTTTTCTCCTCGGTCCGGGCGCTACAGTCAAAGTAAGCTTCGAGGGGCAACACTACAGGTGACTCATTACTATCATCATTTAGGAGGTCCCAGCATGGAAAGGGTGAGTTCCATGAAACTCGGTAAGGAAAACAATATCAAAGTTATACTGCTAGAGTTTTAAAAGTTATTTGCCTCAAACGAACATACTTGCCCAATAAAGAAAATACCTTAAAGATCCATTGCAAAAGGATAGATTTAAACATTTAAAAAATATTTTTTTATTTTAGGAAAACCTTTTAAATACATCAAACAGAACAACAATTCATAAAGATAGATAAAATAAAAAAACTATTACCAAACAGAGAAACAATCCATAAAGAAGAGACAGAATCATGTTTTCAAGTAAAATACAACAGAAAGAATAACAGTATATTTACGTCTTTCATAATTTCTTTGCGTAAAACTGTTCCAACATATATCTACTGAGGGCAGAAGAGATTCCCAACTACCACTGTGAATGATGCTAGATCATATCAATGTTTTGGTGTACCAAACCTCAGCATGTTTCGATGTGCCAAACCAATGTAAGGGTGGGATCTATGACTACGATCGTATGTCGCCACTGTGGTCCCTACCTAAAGTTTAATGTATCCATTCTCGTCAGAGAAAAGACTTGTCATTCACAAGGAGTTGTTCACCAACAGATTCAGATTTAGAGATAGAGCTAGAAACAGAGGCCGAAAAAGAAATAAAAATAAAAACCCCTTAGAGATAACAGTCTAACGAATAGTTTTTATGTTCTCCCTTTTTCTTACTTCATATTATCCCACATTTCAAAAATACAGAACTAGTGAGTTTGTTAAACTTATTTCGACATAAGGCCCATCATATCCATATTCAACGAATACAAAATAGATCAACGTAGTGCAATATAATACACATGTTGTTAAAATCAGATAATATAACAAATAATATCATGCATAATCATAGTTTAGTTAATTTATCTAAAAAGAGCACTTAGAGGTATAAACAGAAATACAAGATCCCTTACCGACACTTGGCGAATAACCAAATTCCTAGAAGTGGATAGAAAGGGTGTTTTACATCTAGAATTCCTATAATGACTCCTACAAACTTTTTCCTTACTTTCTCTCTCTAAAACTCCATTTTCTCTCTCTAAAATAGATGTAAGAAGAAAGAAAGATGTGAGTGGGTGGAAAATAAGGGGGAGGGGCAAAATTTATAATTTTTGGGAACCATTGAATGCGTGTCACGTGGCAGCAAAGGAGAGGTTGCCACAATGGGACTTGTGCGACAAGGGTGTCATGCCCTGCCGATGTGTAGGGTTGTGTAGTCATTTGTAATTTTTCCTGGGATTTTTGCTATCTTCCACTGTTCTGATTTTTCACTGTTTTTCTCTCTCTTTCCTAAAAATACTAAAAAACTATGTACACATATTTTAAAATTTTTCTAAAACACGAGTTAGTTTTAAAAGCATTATAAAATATATGCAAAATATTAAATATAAGTAACATTAAGGCCCAAATGGAGTTTTTAGCATCATGTTTAAGCGTAGAGGCCTCGTGGTGTTACATTCTTCCCACCTCAAATAAATTTGGTCCTCCAAATTTGCAGTTTTCTTCGTAACAACTCAGGAAACTTCTCTTGCATGTATTTCGCAAGTTCCTTCTCGCTTCCTTCAGCGTGTGATGTCGCTATAGTACCTTAACTATCGAGATTCTTTTGTTGCATAGAATTTTCTCCATTCAATCGACAATCTCTGTCAGGTATTCCACATAGGTCATGCTCGAGTTGAAGAAAATTTGTTGATAGGAAATGATGTAGGAAAGGTCAAGATGGTATCCTTTAAGCACGGAGACGTGAAAAATATTGTGAAGGCCATGAAATTCTTTGGGTAGGACGAGATGGTATGCTATAGGGCCTACACGTTATAGGATCTCGAAAGGTCTAATGTAAAGATGATTAAGCTTTTCTCTGTTCTCGAACCACATATTTCCCTTGTATGGAAAGACCTTAAGAAAGACGTGGTCACCAGCAGCAAACTCCAAAGATCTTTTTCGGATGTCAGCATAGCTCTTCTAGTGACTTTATACAATGACGAGATTCTTCCGAATGACAGCAACCATGTCGACAATTTCTTGAACATATTTCGTCGCAAGGACATACCTATTCCCAAACTCATTCCAACATATCGGGGATCGACAAGGCCTATCATAAAGAGCTTCAAATAGAGCCATGCTAATACTAGAGTGGTAACTATTGTTATAAGCATACTTGTAAAAGGAAAGGTACATATCCCAATTACCACCAAAGTCCAGTATACAAGCGCATAACATGTCCTCCAATGTCTGGATAATACACTCAGATTGCCCATCAGTTTGGGCACCGATAAACAGTACTGAAGTAGAGGCTAAAGCCAAGAGCTTCTTAGAAGCTATCCCAAAAGTGAGAGGTGAAACGAGGATCCATATCTGACACCACAGAAATAGAAAGCCATGAAATCAGACAATCTCCTCGATGTATAACTGAGCCAGCTTATTGGTCGAGTCAGTAGTCTTACTTGCAAGAAAGTGGACGGACTTGGTCAGTCTGTCCACAATGACCCATATGGCATCACGATTGGAGCTGGTTCTTGGCAAACCCGTGATGAAATCCATGGTCATGTGCTCCCATTTCCACTCAGTTATGGGGAGACCTTGTAAAAGACCACTATGTAACACCCCGCCTATCATTGTGCTAAAATTATTTGAAAACTCTATTTATTTGGATCTTTAGTTACCTTAAATTTAAATTAATTTACGATGTTCTCGAGATTCGTAATTTTAATATATTTTTATTTTAATTTTTATTTATTTTATTATTTTTAATTATCATTTCCCATTTCTGTAACCCCTTTATGCTTGCAGCTTCTTCTTCCCTAAATGATAGTAGCTCATATGAGTTTTTCATACCCGCAAGCCAACGCTGCAACCAACTTTTTGCTCTATGATTGGGAGTTATTTCTTGAACTTAGGAGTGTTTATCAATAAGGTAAGCAAAGAGGTAGTGTTTTTTTTATGTAAATTATTGGTTTTCTAGCTTTTAATCGGTAAATCTTTTAGTAAATCGTGCATGCATGTTGTTTTTGGTTTAGTGAAAGGTGAGTGTGTGTTCATACTTTTTTTAATATTTAATCTTTTTTTTTTTCGAATTATTTGGATGATGAAAATGGGTGATTAACGATGATTTTAATTTGTTTATAAAAATGATAAATGGTATAAATTGTGAGGAGATGACAAGAGAAGTCAAAAATGCTTCTGCTTGCGACTGCCAAATGCCAAAGTGCTAGGAAATGAAGCAGGACACATCTCTACCGTGCGGTTTGTGCCCGCGGGTCGTTGTCCAAACGCCCATTAGTATTGGGACATATTCTCGTGGCACATTGCGTACGTTCAGCATGTCACTCAAAGACATGCGGGCTCTGTCAGGCACCCATGCACCAAGAGAGCCTGGTCTAACACCTTCCATGCCGCACGAAAGGATGCACACATGCACGTGTGGGGTTTGTCTAGGTACGCCCGAAGTGTCAGGACAGCACGCAGCACACCCTGTGTGTCACGCGGTTCTGCCAGGTATTGTGCGTCAAAAGGGCAGACTGTATCGTGCGAGCATATTGGGAAAATCCCCCTTTTGTGGGTTTTGCACTCCAGCATTTCCTCGGGTCGAAACAGGCCCAATGGGCTAGGTTAATGTTTTAAATAAATTGCAAACAAAATTAATTAATTTAATTAACCAAAAAAAGATTTTGTTAATAATGGGCCTAATGGGCCGAATTAACGGGTTTTAAATAATTGGAAAAGAAATTAATTAATTTGATTGACCAAAAATGGGTTTTTATGAATAGTGGGCCTTAATTAAGAAATAAATTGGACTTTTGTGGTTGTATTGCAAATAAAATAATTGAACAAACTTTTAGAAAAATAGGAAAAATAATTAAATAGACTTTTAGAAAATTAAGGGAAATAATTAAATAGTCTTTTAGGAAACTTGAGAAAATGATTAAATAGACCTTTTAGGAAATTTTAGAAAATAATGGGCAAACAGATTTAGGGTAAATTCTTAACAAAATAGGCCTTAGAGCAAATAGTAACAAATATGGAGTCAAGTAAAACTTAACCAATAAAGAGTCTGTAAATCATTTACCCGTTATCATGGAGGGGCATTGTATTACTATTGTTTATTGACTGTTGGTGAACTAGCCTTATGAATGGGCGTTGTATTAGCATCTCTCTATGACGAGATAGGTCACTATAGGTCACTATGGCGAAGTACTACTGTGGTCATAGGTTATTGCTACTATTATTGATGTTATTGTTACTCAACTATTTCCCATTCATAGTGGGAGTTGGGGATCCCCTCTGCTCTCTGTCGATATAGATTTAAATGGCTTCGTATGAAGGTCTGTAAATAGTGAAACCTAATTGAGTCAATAACTAAATGAAAAAGGCTATCAAAGAATTGTCTAAATAATGTACTATATAGAAAAATTATAATTATTTTGAATTAACTTGTACTGTACTAATTGGATTGCCATGATAATGGATGGAATGGACTAATCTGTTAAGGGTAGAAATGAAAATTTCTATTATAATGAATTTAAAATGAAAATGATATAAAGTTTTCAGCAGTTTCTAAATTAAAATGCAATTGCATTATGAAATTTTTAATAGTCTCTTATAAGTAAACTGTTGTTTTGAAATGATGACTGTCGAATTTCACTAATTGCATTAATTAACTTTTCAAATTATCCTTACTGAGTTTCATGGAACTCGCCTCAATCCATTCCCCCTAAATGAGGAAACAAGTCTACTCCCAAAAGTTTGTCTAGATCTGTTTCAAGATCAATAGGAGTTGAGTGAAATGAGAGTTTTTTATTTTGTGAGGCTAGTACTTTGTAGGATAACTAGAACGATTATTTTGTAATTTTATATAGTTAATCTTGATGCCTCAATATACACTATTATATTTTGTAAGGGATAAATGTATTCCGCATTTATTCTAAATGCACTCTTTTGTTCTGTGTCGGACATTGTTGCCCATGGGGTGGCAAGACATCACATGATGTGGGCCAAGTAGACACGTACTTACTATTATTTTTAAATAATGGGACTAGGTGTACCCATACTTATTATGATTATGCAATGAATAGGGGTCAGGTATGCCTGTACTCATTATAAAATTGTGAAAGCATAGGAGTCTGGTATACTCATAAGCGAGTATAAATCTGTCAACAAATAAGGTCTAAGGGTGTCCAAAGATTAAATTTGTTTGGAATGAGGTAACCAGGTGCTTCCAAAGGTTTATTTAGAAGAAATAAAAAGAGGGTCAGGTGAGCCATACACTATGAAATATACGAATAAGTGTATATATATATATATATATTAATTGTTAAGTACTTTAAATTAAAACTAAAATGTTTTGTTGAGCTTTATGTTTTGTGTAAATAAAGTACCTTCTTGAGTTAATTGAATGTCATATATAAGGTTAAAATAAAATGAAATAGTTCTAAAAAAATACGATCTTATTATTGTCAGTATATGAGCTCATATAAGTCTATATACGTGGTTGGTTGACAATAAATATATTGATTTATGAAAGAAAATGTTTGTATGCCTAGATATATAAATACATGTATATATATATATGAAAAGATTTATAATTGATTCCCCTAGTGAAGTGATTAAGCCTTTAAGTATAATGTATGTTACTCATTGAGCATCACAACTTACTATAAATTTGCAAATTTAGCTTTTTAAGAAAGGAGTTAGATTCGTACAAGTTATAACAATTATTTATGTAAGGTTCTCTTGTTAGGTTTCTCTTCAACAACATTGTTGCATGACTTCCACAACTCTTTTTTTAGAACTTGGATTATTATTTTGTTTTATTTTTTTACTAAAATTTTCTTTGAGAATCATATGATTTTTATTGGAACGACTCGATGTTGTTTTATGATGTTTTGTAGACTTATAGAGATATGAAACTTTTGGGATTTGTTTGGATTTTTGTTGGCACGAGATTGTTTTAAATAATTTCAACTTCTTAGACATTAGTTAATGTAGAACTTGGAAGGGATTTTCTTTTTTTTTTATCTTGTCCTTTTGTAAATTTTTGCAAATAAAATATTTCTTTTAAGGATTTGCTCTTATAGCAATGTTATGTTTTTAGTATCAGAGTCTATTTTTAGATTCGATGAATTATTATTTTTTTTAAAAAAAAAAACTTCTAAAAGATTTAGAAAAGAAAACAATTAACTCCTAAAGGAATCTTTTTTATTTTTTACATTCATTTTTTTATGACTTTTATTCCTTTTCTTGTATTAGATTGGCAACTATGTCGCTTAAGAGAGGACAGGGTAAGGGAAGAGCTATGTCTATTCCTGTAGTGTACGTTGCTAAGTTAGGGTACAAAGAAATGGTGAGGACTGTAATAATTTATGTTTTAGTACTAGACTCACACCTCGTTTGGTTATTTCATTCGTCCAAGATGATAAAAACTATGAAGGCGACGTACCTTTAGTTCTATTAGTACCCACTTCAAAACAGAATTAGTCTATTATTGGTGATGTAGACATGTTTGCTGGAACGGTAGAAACTATTACCCATTTCTTTAAGAATGAAATGATATTTATACATCAATAAGGTGCTATGGGTAATATTAAAACAATATAACTCAATCAAACATATAGTTTGAGCCAAGATGAATAGGGCATTTGCTCAATTTCAAAAGATAGACCGACCAATTTCAAGGGTCCAACAAATTCGTTGGAGAGTGTGAACTAGATGCAACATATTGAGAGCTAGTTGCTTTAAAATGTTAAAAGTTAATATGTAATTATCATATAAGTAATATAGAGTTCGTATAATTATAACTTTTGCATTTTTTCAACTCTATTGTTGTTAGATGTAAGACTGAACAACTTCATAAATGACTAACCAAACAAATTAAGAATGACTTGTAAGCTTCTAGTTGAATATCTGGAGAATGTTAACAATGTTGCAGGACATGTAAGAATATTTGTTTGAATGATGGATTAATCATATGTAAATTTATTTAATAATAATCTTGAAGGTATAAATATTCCTAATATGATTTAAATTTTGAATTGGAGGAAATAAGGCTTAATATTATTATTATTTAATCTATTTGTTTATTTATCTGTAAGATTAAAAGATAGAGTTTTACATTGAATATTTTGAAGTAGATATTAAGGATTTTGCTTTTATGACTATTCTCAAGAAATACGTCTTCCATTTACTATTACATTGTGAATTTTGATAGAAAATTTTTAATTTGAATCAATTTTTAGTGACTTTTCATCTCTTACTAAAGTCATTTTAATTTTGAATAATTGTTATGACGAATGGATGAAGACAAACTTATAAATAATGTAAATTTAAATAATAGTCGATGTGAACAGAAGTCCAATGGAATTTTTTTAGCAACTCAATTATCTTACTTGATGAGTGGTCTAATAAATACTCGATGGAAAAGAGAAAATTTATCAGTTTGATATCAATCACATAACTATCTTCGAGACTCAGGTTTGGAGGTGATACGCTAAAGTAGTGCATGAATAATAATATAAATTTCTTAGAAAGTGAGAGCTTTATACCTAAAGTTCTTCGAGCATAATGACCTTTCGTGAGAAGAAACAAGAGGGTAAGGGATGTGAGAAAGGGAAAACAATATTTTCCCTCTTTTATGAGATGAAAAAATTGTGTTATTTAGTATATTAATATGTAATTAACATACTTCTATACTTATAATTTTTTTGGAAATGGAAGATTATCAGTTAATTAGTAAATATTATGTTTCTTATACCAGTCTCAAGAAACTTTTTTTTTTTTTTTGTTAAAACAAAACAGAAAATCAATATAATAGGATGAAATATTGCCAGTTTTTTGAATAAAAAAGATTAAGTTAATTTTTAACCAATCATAAATATTCTAATTAAGAAAATTTAATTATCACGATAAAAGATTAACACTTAAATATAACTAATTTTTTTATTAATTTCCAACCATTCCCTAATCATAAAACTCCTTTCTTTGAGTGTAAGCTCAGAGCCTCCTTTCTATGAGTGCAAGTTCAAATCCTAGATGGTACTTTCCATACACATTAAAATATCTTATTATCACTGAAATATATAGATTTCTACTCAAAAAAAAATTCTTTATCCATGAATTGATAACATAGTTTATAGTCTCTTTGTTTTCAAAACCCTAAAGGGGCAATTAAAACATCAGCCCACACATTCCAATTCCAACATCTGCAAAATTTACCTTTTTTCTGGCTCTTTCAGTAGTTCGTTAGGTATTATAAAATGCCATTTTGCCAGTAATGTTCATTCTTTAGATTCATGTAGTTAAAAAGTTACAATTTCAGTTCGCAGCATCAGACTCAGATGGTGAGAAAAAGGTAAAATTTGTGTGTAGAACTGGATCGACAACATTAGCTCTAATAAATAAATAAATTGGGGATTTACCCCAATTTAGTTGTGAAGCGTAAACATCGGATGATGGTGTGATCCATCAACCATTGGAAACCCAGCATATTTTATAAAACTTCAACTACTGATTTTCCAATTGACACGGATTTCTGGCTGTTTAATCACCATAATTCTAACACGATCAACTAATGATACCAACATAAATCACCACAACAATCTATTTACTTATACCTAGAAGAACTCGAAGTCCAGATATTTACCTCCGGGTTTCATATCCGTGCCCACCATCCTTTTACTATTGCTGCCGACACCTATTGGCTCTACTGCCCCAAATTTACCAGGCAGCTCGGCTTCTACTGGTCTCGGGACCTCTGGAGGTGTGCTGCAGCGAATTAGTGCCCAATTTACACCTTCAAAGAAAGGATGCTGCTTGATCTCAGTTGCACCCCTCTTCACTCCAAGCCTGTGTTGTGGCTCCTTCACTAGCAAGCCCCTGATTAAATCACGACTAGCATAACTAGTGGCTGGTGAGTCAGGGAATCTAAGCTGCTGCCCAACCACATTAAACAGTGTGGCACGGTTTCCAGAGCCTTTGAATGGTGTTCTGCCGTAAAGTAACTCGTGCAAAAAGATGCCAAAAGTCCACCAATCAACAGCACTGCCATGTCCTTCCCCCTTGATAATTTCAGGGGCTAGATATTCATGGGTTCCCACAAAGGACATGGACCGTGCTGCAGTAGGCTCTGCAACAAGCTCTGGAAGTGTACTAGATGGCGACCCAAGATCAGTTCGAAGCTTACGATTTTTCTTCTTGTTTTTTTGAGGAAATATTCGAGGTATAAAGCAGGCAGGCTGGATACACACTGATGATGGCTCAATACAGGCAGGCTGAACACAAAATGCGACACCAGCTCCCCGTTTAGATGGATCAGAATCAAATGAGGTTTTTATCAATGTCGGGGAAACTGCACACCTTAGAGAAAGATCAAAATCAGAGAGCATTATATGGCCATCATCACGAACAAGAACGTTCTCAGGTTTTAAATCCCTATAAACAACACCAAGCATGTGCAGATACTCAAGAGCCAACAAAACCTCTGCTGCATAGAATCTGCATGTGGAAGAAGATAACGATTATATATAGAAAATTCCCACCACCAAAAAAGCTCCGCTTTGGTTCAAATGTTAAAATAGAAACATACACACAATAGACATGAGAAAGAGACTTCAACAAGAAACAAACTAGCTCCACATTTGAATTACACTGGTTAGATTTGTGATCCCTACATGGACAAGGAAGAATAGAAATCTACCATATAGAACTAAATATCAGATAAGAATTGGTTCAATTATTTATTTCAAAAAAAAAAAAAGAATTGGTTCAATTATGAAACAAATATAAAAATTGTTACTAAAATTCTGCATATCAAATACATAAGGTCATAAAACTTAATAATAAATTTTACATATCAACTAATTAAGGTACATCAATAAACTGAAACTGGAAAAGAAATACACTGACAAAATCCTTAGTGAAACACAATTGTTAGAGAATGGTCAAAGAGGGTGATGCAGAATAAGATCCAAAACTGAAATAGTTATAGTATCAAGAAAGATCTAAGCAATTGTTATTAGTATTATTTAGTCTTCAATTTATTTAGCTTAATTGGATAGGATTTAAGAAAACCTTGATTTTCTATTTTATTATTTTCATATTTTTCTTATCAGTTGTAATCAATGCCCTTTCTCTAGTTATTGTTTCCTTTGACATATCATGTTTTATCTAATTATCTCTATATTTCATCACTTCAATCTCTAATTTCTACTTTATTCCTGTTTTCTCACCTCCATTTCTCTAATTTCTAAACTATCCTGGACAAGTTAAAACAGAGGCACTTGTCCTACATCAACTGGTACCCAAGTCTAACTTCTATGCCATATTACCTGCAAAATAGCAAGAAAGAAAAAACAAAAAACAAACATTTTTCTTAGCTGATTCTTCCAAATCAACGAAACAACATTCATTACTAAAAAAGGAGAAAGACAAAAGAAAATAAAAAAAGTCTCCATTACGAGTTTCTAAACTGAGTTGAGTCATTTTGGGCAACTGTTAAGCCACTAAACCTTCTTCAAGTTGCTTATCAGCACCGTATTTTCCGATTTTTTTTCATTAAAAAAATTGT